>NW_015151081.1:117898-173900 GCF_000732505.1 Cyprinodon variegatus | reverse complement strand
GAGAGAGAGAGAGAGAGAGAGAGAGAGAGATTCCAGGTAAAACATCAGAGGTCTCTGTCCAGAAGAGCGCAGTCCTAGGAACAGCTAAGATACTGCGCAGAACCCTCAAACTCCCAGGCCTCTGGTAGAGGACCCGAGCTTGAGGATGACACATACCACCCCACGAGGGGTGAGAAAACAGTTTGTTTTTATATATATATATATATATATATATATATATATATATTGCTTTAGTTAACATTAAAGGTCAGCATAATCCACAATTTTAAGCAGTCTACTCTGAGATCACATCATGATGCACAGGTCTTCTCAAACAGGAAGAGCTCAGGTAATTACTAAATCAGTTAAAGAACCACAATACTGAATTGCTTATTCTAACTTCCTAAAATTACTGATTATTATTGAAAAACCATGAAAGGATAAAAATAAAAATCAATAAGAAAAGGCTATCAGAACAACATGCATTTTTCAGTAGGGCTGTACCTTTTAAGTATTTCCTTAACAACTTCAGCAAGTTAAAATATAAATTACCTTATTTAAAAAAAAAAGTACAAAATACTATTATTTAATGGAATAAAATAAAATGCTTTAACCTTTTAGTGCTGTCTAGAGGGACAAAACATATTACTAAGCAAACTTCCACTGGTCAATTGTAGCTTAGCAGACATGTTCCAGTTCAGCTATTATCACTAATCTCAAAGCGCTGACAGATGAACAGCTCATTGGTGTTTTATGGCCTCCGTGTTTCTCTAGCAGTAAGCTTTTCTCCATCTGATGGGATTAGGACCTGTAACCGAGCTGTGTGCACCGCCATGGTCTAATAAAAAAAATATAAAAAATCATATTAATGTATATTTCTTTGGGCCAAATGCCTTTTTACTGAACCTGTAGGTACAACCCCATGATGTTCAACCATTGTTAGAAGCAACCTTCTCTAACGATGTCTTCCTTTTGATCTTTTGACCTTTAAATTAACCTTTAAATCAAAACAGTTCCACAATCATTATAATTTTTAGAATTGGTAAATGAACACCAAGTATTATATTGCCTGAAGCAAAAAGAAAAGAAGCCAAACACATAGTTTTGTTTTCTGCTATCATATTATTTTAGGGGGCTAAGTACTGGATTTATTCTATAAGCTGAAAGTGTAATCATTTTGCCCACTCTTTCCTCTAAAGTACCTTCTGTTCAGTGAGCAAAAATTGACATCTAGATGCTTCAGTGATGATGTTTTACCATTATGGCTGTATGTTTAGGGTCATTAAACTGCTGGAACGTAACTCTGCTCTTAAATCTTTAACTCTCACATAAAGGTTTATTTTCTTAAAGTCTGCTTTGTTTCCAACATGGCCTGAAAGAAACACAAAACATGATTTAATCTGTTTCTGGCATATTGGACTGGTCACCAGTTATTGATTGATTGATTTATTGATTGATTGATTGATTGATTGATTGATTGATTGATTGATTGATTGATTGATTGATTGATTGATTGATATCACATCACAGTGGAGAAATTATATCATTTGTGCTTTAGATGTGAAACAGCTCAGGGGTATCAATACTTTTACAGGATGCAAGTGAACAATGAAAACAATAAAAGCATGAAGATCTTACCTTTGCTCCCTTCACCCCACTGCAGTCACATTTTCCACATGAAGCTCCACAACCCTGAAAAAGGAAATAGCCCAAGTTATGATGGTAAAAACAACTTTTGGCCACACGGGGGCAGTAGACACAAGCAATAAATACCATTGACCCAAAACACAGGTTAATATGTTTCAAAATGTTTGTTTCACCTGATAATTATTAAATCGTATTTCTTGTGTTTTATTGTATTTTTCCCACCATTTAATAATTATAGGTTTAAAACTATTTCTACCACAGGAAACAAGAGATTGCTAGAGTGAGGCAATGAGTGATTTCCCTGAATCAGTTGAAAATCTTTATTTAAAAGGATTGAGGATTAGATATAAAAACTTGTATTTGGAACAGCTTATTTTTTAGCTGCTCACCTTCATCTCTAAAGCTACATAGAGGAATCACCTTCTTGCAAAACTACTTGCAACCAGAATTGCTGAAATACACTTGAATGCAGCTGGTGTGGGCCCTCCACCGTCCTCCACCGACACCCACCCTGCTTCCTTTCCTCTGAGGTCTCCAGAGGCCGGGGCCTGGGAACTGGCCTGCAGTCTCTTGGCTCTGCTGTTCTCTTCCTTTTCTCTCCCTCTTCCAGCTGTTGCTAAACTCACGTGTGAGGCTTACAGCCAAGATACTGTCAGAAGCAGGAGAGCTCTGCATGCTTGGGAAGAAACGTGCACAGCTACATTCACCACACTTATGTCTGACTCTCTCTGGTTCTCACAGACATAGAAGAGACAAATAACTGTTTTTATGGAAAAAATTTTTTTTTTTTTTTTTTACTTTCTAACTTGGGAGGAATTTACTGTTTTCACCTGATAGTTTACCACACCTTACCAATAACTCAGGCTAGCATCATTCCTGTCTAACACACCTGCTAATTGAACCAATATGCAGGCCTATAAAACACCAGAAACCATAGCCTACCCCTGGCTTTTAGCAGCCTATCCCAGTGCACTTGTTCTATTCATTTTATTGCACACATGTGCCCTGCTATTTGTCAGCCCATCTATTTAAAACACTTATCACTCACTCATTCTCACCACCCTGGTTTTGGTTTCCTAATTGTTTAAATTTACCATTTACTCTTTATAACAGCTTACAAAACACTCCTTCTCAAAGCACATTAGAGTCAGATCACAGGGAAAGCTATGTAAAGGTAGACATTATGTGGGTTTTATTATGGCAAACTCTGTCAAAGTGTTAACAGGCCCAGCTGTTGATTCAGAGCCAACTGAACCAAGCAGACATGCCTGCATGTTGGGCTGTGTGACAGGGGGCTTCCTATCTAGAGTTTTCCATGAAGAGCCCCACTCTGTGATGTCTACAGGATCTCCAAACACAACTCAGTAAGCTGCAGGTAGATAAGAACAATAGTTTTCTTTGATCCCCCCCATCTTCATCCTTTACGCATCATCTTCACAAACCCAAACAGCAGCTGGATAGTGACGGCTCAAAAGCTTACAGGACATCTGCACAAAATGTCTTGTTAATGACTCTCGCAATGGTAGATCAGATATCTGTGATTTTGCATCTACGTGCTTTTTTTTGCTTTTTTGCTGTTTTTAAAGAAGATTTGGAGGGGATCTTATCACATAAGTCCATGGGTAGAGAAAGAAGGCACAATACCAAAAGGTGGGAGACTTAAATACCGATTTGCCCTCATGGAGATGAAATGCTTGAGCACAGAGAGGCTCATGCAGGCTGGGTCCTTCATGCACACCGCAGCTTTAAGTTTTTTTTAACAGTTCGTAAACTGATTTTTGTTCAACTTTTTCTCGGATTAAGTATATTTCGAAAGGAAAGTTAACATTCTAAATTATGTGTATTTTACAAATTACATTATCAGTATCAATAAGGAAACTATAAACAAAAAGAAAACATTTAATCTCATCTTTACTGGGACTGTGCCTTTTAAAATAAATTAACAGACTGAAAAATAAATAAAATGTAAGGTATTCATTTCAGTTTACTCTTAAGAAATCAGGGTTTTATAATGCTTTGAAACTATATTTACCCAACATTTATTTTATTTATACTGTTTTGTTTCTCAAACAAACAGATTAGAGCCATAAGACAGTGGTGAGGACTGTTGTAGATGGGACAGTCAGGAAAGTAGGACTGCATTAAGTGCAAAATGGAAGTATTATCAGAATAAAAAGAAAGCTGTACACGCAAGACCAGCAATGTTGTATAGTTTAGAGACAATGGCACTGGGGAGGAGACGGGGGGGCGAGGTAGTAGAGATAAAGATGCTGAGGTTCTCTTTAGGAGGGATGGGGATGGATAAGATCAGAAATAAGTACATCAGAGGGATAATTCAGGTTAGATGTTTTTGGAGATAAAGCCAGAGAGGCCAGTCTGAGATGGTCTGGGCATGTACAAAGGAGGAACAGTGAGTACATCAGTAGAGAGGTGCAGGGATGGAAATCCCAGACAGGAGGCCCAGAGGAAGGTCATAGGAGATATGTATGAATGATGTAAAAAGGACAAAGGTAGTTGGAGTGAAAGAAGATGATGTAGATGATTGGGGTTAGATGGAGACTTAGAGTGACAACCCATGATAGGGCAAAGAACAAAGAAGTAAAATAATCAAATAACTTTTAATATTAGATTGCTTGAGATAATTTTCCTATATCATTTGGTTATCTTTAGTATAGTTTAGTTTGTTATATTTTTCATTACATTTTAGTCCCCTAAATCTACTGCAGATTAAGTTCTGAATAATATCAATTAATGAAGACAATTTTTGTTTTGTTTTGCATGTATTGTTGTGTTGTTGTTGTATTTTCATGTAGGTCAAAGATACTCAAGCTTCAGTTTACAGAGAATCCACTGAAACATGTGACTTTCACCTTGTTCCTAATGAACTCCCTAACATTTAAAATTATCTTCAGACTCATTTGACTGTATGAGGGAAAGTAGATCTGACTGAATTAGATAGCCTTCCAACATTTTTGTCGCATCTAATGATGATGTCAGATATTTTCTTACTGGTCTCACTTTAGTGAAAATAGTAAACAACTCGGATAACGAAATCAGTTCTAAAGATTTAACAAACATCTTTGCTGTATAAAGGCTCATGTTTGAACTTCTCTCAGTTTCAGGCGGTGCACCGTGGCGCAGTGGGTAGGACTGCTGCCTTGCAGCAAGAAGGTTCCGGGTCTGGTTTCTGCATGGAGTTTGCATGTTCTCCCTGAGCATGCGTGGGTTCTCTCCGGGTACTCCGGCTTCCTTCCACAGTCCAAAAACATGACTGTTAGGTTAATTGGCTTCTTTAAATACTCCTAAGGTGTGAGTGTGTGTGTGAAGGGTTGTTTGATTTGTTTGTCTCTGTGTTGTCCTGTGATAGACTGGTGACCTGTCCAGGTACCCTGTCTCTCGCCCATTGACAGCTGGAGCACAAGCACCCCTCGCTATACCAGCAGGGATAAGCGTGACGGAAATTGGATGGATGAATACGTTTCAGGTTTCTCTCCAGCACAAAATCAATTAGGTTAATTGATGACATTGTTTATTATTTAAAAATCACCTTTCAGCCAAAATTCTATTTTACATAGAGAAATTGAAAAAGGCTAAAAAACAAACCAATGGACTTTGTTATCCAAGTTTGAAGACATTTCACTTCCCATCCAGGAAGCTTTTTCAATTCAAAATGTCTGCATTAGCGTTGAGTTCCAAGCTTTAGGCTTAGAAAACATACAAATGGAACCGGAAGAACAGGTCTATCCCTCTGAAATGGGGAGTACAGTAGTTGAGGTCTTTGTTAGCCACCTGATTGAAAAAAGCTTTGTGGGTGGGAAGCGAAATGTCTTCAAACTTAGACAACAAAGTCAAATAGGTTTCTTTTTTTATTTACTTTTTTAGAAATAATGACATGGATGACTGAGAATCTTCACCAGCATATTGGAATAAATATTTAAACTTTCTGCTTTGTTGAATCTAGCACGTAATGACGTGGACTTGTAGGAAATTTCCTCTTGAAGTATTATCAGTATAAAAGTCCTCCAAACTTTTACGGAAACTGTACTTAAAATGTTGTTGCGTGTGTGACTATATGAAGTATTTCTGGAACTGGAGACGATGAAAATGGAAAGAAAGGAAGATACTAGGCTCTGTCCAGGCGGCTCAATCTCTCTAAAAGCAAACACACTTAGAGTTTAGGCCCAGCAGTAATGAGTATTAATGTCTTCAGTCAGTATTCAGTTGCTGGTGAGTCACTGAGTTCTGTTTCAGATCCAGTAAACCTCTGCAGTAAAAGGTCTCACGTGTTCCAAGACAAGCGTTTGTTTCATAGCCGAGTCAGGACAGCAGGTCTGGATGTCTCCAAACTGTGAAAATCTCCATGGCCTGCGCTGGCAGGTTGCTTACATTAACTGGGTGCTGCACAAAACAGTGCCTTATCATGACTGTGTCTCTATGACAGTGTTTGTGATTGTTTACTGTGGCTGGAGCTGGCAGGGAGAGACCAATGCTGAAGGTTTGTTTTAAAAAGAAAATGTTACAGATACAAAAAAGGGCCGACAGCAAAGAGATAACGGAGTGGGTGTAGCTGCTGGGGTCTGTGGCACGTTCACAGAATAAATTGATGCAGACAGGAGTCAGTTGAGAATATGTATCACATGTGATGAGGCGCCTTCCTAAATTCTCTGATGTTTGATCAACGCTAGCTTGATAAGTCTGACATCATCGGATAGAAAACCGAAGCTCTAAGACAATCCCCGGAGAGAGGAATTGATGAGTAATGTTTGCTCTGGAGATTAGAGGTTTCAGTCTGCAGGCAATGCTGGTTGAAAGATGTTAACATTGAATTCAGGATATCTGTCACTCCAAATGTAAATCAGGACTGACTGTATTCAACGTTTTTTGACTGGTTTCTAATAAGAAATGGGGCTAATTTAAAACAAAAGGAAAGAAGAGATGGTAAACGATGTCTTTGGTTTGGTTAGAACAGGCAGTCAGATGGACTGATGGATTCAAACTGCTGGTCTTTACCTCTACATTCGGCCAAGATAGTTCTGTAGATGCTAACATTAAAGTTTTGAAGGCTTGGGAATGCAATGTGATGACAACCTCTGGACTGTTTTTTTCTTTGCAAATCAAACACTCCAACATTTCAGTTAAAGTGGAAATGACATTTTCTAGAAAGGGTTAAAACAAAAAAGACGCTTGCTTGTCTTCTGGTTTTCATTTAAATTAGAGTTTGCTTTACACTGATTTAAAAGGTCAGGGTCCACTAGATTAGTTCCACATGTTTTAATTGCAAGAAAACTAAATCTCCATGGTCATTTGAATCTCATTCCTTCAGTTAAACATACTTGTTTTAGGCAATATCCAGTTTTAAAAGAACAGTTCTGATCTGTTGAGGAAAAACTCTGGTTGAAAACAGTCCGTATCTAACTTCCAGAGGATTAACTGAAAAAAAGAGGCTACAGTGGAACCTGCTATGTCTAAACTCCAGGCTAAAAAATATCAGACTGATATTAACACCAACCTCTAAAGCAGTAAACATGAGTTTAAAGGATAATATTCAATAATTGCTGCGACAAAAATGAAATAAATACAATTTTGTACATATTTAAGTATTCATTTAGTATATTTTATTAAGGGAATTTCTAAAATTTTCATAAAGTTATAAAACAAAACACATTCTAACTTTATCGTTTTTTTACTTTAAACCAAACCACTGTTCTATATTGCATAACATCATATATACCTGCTGAAATGAAGATATCAAGGGAAATACAAAAGCCTCCAACGGAACAAGCATGGTGGAAGAGGAGCCAATCACAAATTTTTTTTCAATTCAGTTGTTTGATTCACATCTTTACTTAAGGAGAGGATGACCTGGGCCATGTATTGTGAGATTTTGAGGAATAACCTGCTTCCCTTAGTTAGAGCATTGAAGATGGGTTGAGGCTGGGTCTTCCAGCATGACAATGACCCGAAGCACACGGCCAGGATAACCAAGGTGTGACTCTGGAAGAAGCATATCAAGGTGCTGGCGTGGCCTAGCCTGTCTCCAGGCCTAAACCCAATAGAGAATCTTTGGAGGGAGCTCAAACTTCCATGATGCCAGCAACACCAGGAGGATGTGTCAAGACATATGGGTAATCACAGACTACAGCACATCCTCAGTCCCCAATGGATACAGCTGATTTTGAATTCATAAATGAACTAAACAACTTCTTTGTAGGGTTTTGAGACACTAAACAGCACTCCAGCAATTAAAGCCATTGCACATCAGGGAGAGGAGGCACTCAACCTTGACATAGCTGAAGTTAGAAAACTCTGAGGAGGGTCAACGCAAGTAAGGCCCCAGGCCCCAATAACATACCTGGGCGGGTGTTCAAGGGGTGTTCAGGTCAGCTGGCTGGTGTCCTCACAGATATTTTTAACACCTAGCGGGACCAATTAATAGTGCCAGCATGCTTTGAGTCTGCCACCATCATTCCAGTCCCAAAGAAGCCTCAGGTCACCTCACTCAATGACTACCGGCCTGACTCCCATCATGATGAAGTGCTTCGAAAGTGCTGGAAAGGCTGGTTAAAGAACAAATCGTCTCCACTCTCGCCCCAACATTTGAAACGTTTTAGTTTGCCTATCGACGGAACCGCCATCTTCGTCTCCTCT
The DNA here is from genome assembly GCF_000732505.1 of Cyprinodon variegatus. NCBI lineage: Eukaryota > Metazoa > Chordata > Actinopteri > Cyprinodontiformes > Cyprinodontidae > Cyprinodon > Cyprinodon variegatus. Next base: position 165,626 of record NW_015151081.1, on the reverse strand, counting down.
GCTCTTCACCTGAGCACACATGGAGGAGGAGAACATCCATGTTCCTGCTGTTCCTGGACTTCAGTTCAGCTTTCAACACCATCATCTCCCAGCATCTGATGGGCAAACTGGAACAGCTGGGCTTTAATACACCCCTCTGCAATTGGCTTCTAACTTCCTCACAGACAGACCTCAGTCAGTTTGTGTTCTTTCATGCTCGAAGCACCCTGCTGTTCACTCTGATGACAAACCCCTGCATCCCCGCCACCAATAACATTGCGAAGTTTGCAGACAACACTATGGTGGTGGGCCTAATCAGAGATGACAACATCCAGAACAACAGAGAGGTGGTGGAGATTCTGGTTTGCTGTTAGAGAGAACAGCCTGATCCTGAATGTGCTCCACTGCTCATCAACAGCTCCGCTGTAGAGGTGGTCAACAGCACCAAATTCCTGGGGGTGCACATCCCCTGGACTGTAAACACCACCTCACTGGTCAGAAGGGCACAAAAGCGCTTGTACTTCCTTCAGAGTATGAGGAGAGTCCACCTGCCCCCACCCATCCTCACCACCTTCTACAGAAGCACCATAGAGAGCGTTCTGACCAGCTGTCTCACTGTGTGGTGTGGAGGATGGTGGATTGGAAGAAAGTGGGAAGAGTGGTGATCACTGCTGCACTTTATGGAATGGAAATGTTCTAAAAGCTGTACAAAATGAAATCTTGTTTTGCATACACTGTTGTATACAAAATGACAATAAATTGTGTTGAAGTTTTCTAAGTCTAAACGCTGTGTTTCTCAGCGACAGCACAGAAACCTGAGTCCTCTAGAGAAGATCTGTGTGGTGGAGTAGGCCAAAATTCCTGCAGTGTGTGCAAACCTGGTGAAAACTACAGGGAAAACTTTGACCTGTGTATTAGAAAACAAAGGCTACTGTAACAAATTTTAACATTGGTTTTCTCAGGTGTTCAAATACTTTTTTGCAGCTGTATCATACAAATAAATACTTAAAAGATCATATATTGTGATTTCTAGATTTTTTTTACATCATGTCTCTCACAGTGGACATGCTCCTACGATGGCAATTTCAGACCCCTCCATGATTTCCAAGTGGGAGAACTTGCAAAATAGCAGGGTTTTATACGTACTGTACTTGCTGTACCAATTTTGACACAGATTTTAACATGGTTTTAACTAGAAATTAGGCTATGCAATCCAAACACTTTCACTAATTATTTGAATGTTCCTTTTCTCTTTTTTAAAACATGCACACTCTACTTCATTAACAGTGATTTCACAGAAATGCTACATGGTAATATCAATGTCTAAATCTGTTTTCTAAGTATAAAAATCACGGTGTTTGAACCATTCTAGACCTTATTTAGCACAAAAATGTTGCAACATTCAGAAGACCAGCTGTTAAACCTAGAAAGCTCATGTGACTCAGTACTTCCAAAACTACATAACCAGAATCTTACTCAAAGGGATAACAGCACAACCTTTCCACAGCTAATTATAACGGTGTGCTTATTTAACTACCCACACACTTGATTTCCTGAACATAAGTTCCTAACAGTGTTGCGTCAGATGTAAAGTATCTTGCTCTACTTCTTATACAGTGTGCAGAAAATACACAGAAAGTTTAAGGGCATTAAATTAGCTTTGTATTTGTTTTAAGTAGTTGCATGAGTCAGAATCAGTCAGTTCTTTCATAAGGATCTGAATCTACTGATTGAAAAGAACAGTCAACCTCAAACAATAGCACTAAAAAGCTTCCTTCTTTTCCGTGAATGCATATTGTGCACAAGTTCCCGTTGCTGCTCACGTTATTCCCACAGTACAGAGCATTCCCATCTCACAGCTGCTCCAGACGAACTGTATGTAGCACAACAGCTGGAGCTGCTTCACTGCATCCATTGCTTCATGTTAAAGGAAACAGAAGATCACACAGACATCTGGTCAGCGTCTTCAGCAGGTTTTTCTTTAAATCCACAACACATTCCCAGCACATTCCTCATAACGTAACCTCCCACTACTGCTAAAGTCTTTTCTAAAGCTCCACTGTGTTCAAGCTGGTCTGGTTGAAATTTCCCAATGCCTGTTGTTGTATTCATATTGGGTTAATACTGAGATAACACAGTAAGAAAAATACATTCAATTTGAAATTATTAATATAACAAAGAATTGTGCACAAAAACATTTACTTTGTACTTTAACATAACCCTTATATCCTGGGATCACTAGTTTGAAAAGTGAAAACATTTGTTTTTAATTGCTCCCTTTCATCTCCTTTGATTTGAGCAATAAGGAGCCTTCCTTCCTCCCTGATATGGATTTCACTGATAAATAAGGGACATTTCTCCATTTTAACTGCTGCCCAGCATGCTTGGGATTCCTCACACAATTCCACTGTAACAGCCACACAATAGGTGTCCTTGTATCAGAGTCGCAGGATCAGCCAGCATTTTCCAGTTAGGTCTTAAATTAATTTTCAGTGTTGGTAAAAGTAGGGGGGTTCCCCATCTTTTCTTTGCCCCAGACCCCAAACTGCAGCAGCCTCTGACTGGGGACCACATTTGCAAACCTACAAAGTTATAAAATATGTGAGAAAAAAATATTAACTCTAACAATGTTTTACTTATTTTTTTTCCTATTCAGTATTTATGTTTGTTTACCAAAGGACTATTAAGTGGTATATATTTCTAATGTTCTATTATATTTCCAATGAATAAAACAATCTGTTATTTTTGTTATTTTTGTTATTGTTATTTATAAGATAAAAACAAAATAAATCAAACCTCTTTCTAATGTCTGTGAGTGGGAGAGCTGGGTTTAATGTCTGTCAGTGCCAAATAAATGTTACTGTCCAACAGTAGACATCCTCATTGTTTGGTTTTCTGTACCTTTAAAGTTAAAATCGGACTCACAAAATTATATTGCGATATATTATACTGTATATTATATATAGCAATAGGGAGGGATAGCCAAGGTGGGATAGACCTTTTTATAATAAAATTATATATTATCTCAAGTTATTGTTTCTAATAATGATAGGATAGAAATGGACATAGGAATACGTTTTATGATCATTAAAAAGTAGAATTTTTCTGCATGCATTTTTTTTTTTCTCTTCTAATTTGCTCAGACCAAGCTAGCGTCCCCTGGCGGCCAACACTTTTTTTACAGCTTTTTTTTTTTTGTCATTATACTGTTACAAGTGAACGAAATGAAATGAACTCTCTGCATTTAGTAGGCTTCCTAAGGGGGAGTTGGCTACCATTGTACGGCACCCGGGGAGCCGCAAAGTGGGGTTAAGGGTCTTCCTCAGGCTCCCAGGGGGGATCGAACCGGATACTTGCAACCGTCTAAGAACACAAGCGCACTGCAATTATTATTGCAATAATTGTGTGAGCCCGATTTTACTGCTAAGCACAGTTTAAAGTGTGCTTAGCAGTAGTCCCACTCTCTAAAACTTTTAACAGTTAAACACAAATGCACATTTTTATATATTTCAGTGAATAATTATCATAATTGTTATAAATTTTATGGTAAAATTATGGAATATTCATTTTTTGTTTTCGAATTGCTTTACAAATAAAATAACAGCCTTCTCTTCTTTACAGTGATAAATTAATAACCAAGCCATAATTTATTTTCTTTTTTGCACATTGTATTTTTCATATAATATACCTTCAGAAAAAAGTATTTAAGTAAATATTCATGGTCTAAAACTGTAATGTATAACTGTGAACAGCATAAGTACAGCTGTACCTTTAAAAAATCAGACTTTTGTTGGAAATTATTAACTCACAATCACAAACAAGACCGAATGACACAGCAGATCATGTTGTGGGGACATTTATATAAAAACTGTTACAAAACAATATTCACACCACTAAATTTCTCACATCATACTGCTCAATCTATCTATCTGAAACCGAATATGTCAAGACTACAAATTCACTAAGACATGACTATATACTGAAAATCACAGAAAATGCTAGGACGGAAATAACCAGAAAAGCATCCAAAAAAGATCCATCATTACTCTGGAAAAGCAGAAATCATAAACGTAAGTGAAAACTTATCACAATAGCAGACATGCATCCTACAAGTCTGACTTAATGGAACACTGGCAAGAAGAAAGCCATTATTAAAAGAAAGCAATTCAAAGTTTTCATTTGCAGTTTGCTTAAAGTCTAAAGGGAAGTAATAACAGTTTGCTGGACACATTAAAAATTAAACTTTTTAGCAAAACATTTAAATGCTTCTTCAGCAGGGACAGGTAATATAAGATTTTAAACATAAACACATTACAAAGTTACAACACAATGATGTAGATCAAAGTATGTTCATGTGTTGCAATGAGCAAAGTGAAGTCCAGGCTTAAGTCCAATTTTGAATCTTTGGTAGCATTGAAGAAACATAACCCAAAAGAACTGCAGCTGTCGTGGCAGCGAAAGATGTATCCAGTGAAAAAATGAAAACTGGCATAAAGGATTACATTTTTTTGCATCCCCAACCAATCAGAACAAGTAAAGCAAATCATCAGAGATAGGGAGGGTTTGTGGAGTTAAAGTTCCATGCAGTTCCACACAAATCCATTTACCTAGTTTCCCTATTGCCAAGAGGATGCTACAGCTGTTCAATGGCTATAAATGCATGGAAAGAACTGGCAGAGAAATCACATTTCTTCCCATGATACTTGTAAGCCCCAAATGGTCCATATTTAGGTTGTTCTACAATAATTTATTAGGAATAATTTTTATTTTCACCTCATAAATATGCACTACCCTATGAAAGCCAATAAGATTAGAATATAAGAAAATTAAATTTGTGAAGTACGTTATACTGTAAGGTATGAAACGGCCAGTTTAATACTCCAAAACACTTTTTCTGTCTACGTTTAACATAAAAGGTGGATTTGACAGGTTTGAATCCATATATCAGAAGGCGGATAAGATAAACCTCAAACATTCATGCAATCTAGACTGTCACAATCCCTCTAAATACAGATCTGTCCTGTCTGTTTAGCCATATTATTGCATCACACCGTTTTGGTGTTTACATTTTGCGCTGTGTTTTGGGCGTTTGGCTGTTTGGCCTCTCAAGTTGGCTCATCTAATTACCCTTGATGACATCCGATGAGATTTTAGTTCTGTGTCCCAGCAGTAAACATTATGCATACTGGCTAAGTTGTTAACATATCTGAACTTTCACAGAAACATCTGGGTCCTCTCGTAGACTGACTGAAGTAACCAGCCCAGTTACACAGCACAATTTTCTCCTAACATGTTGAAGTGGAGCTTACAGGCTCCTGTCTTCCCTCAAACTCAGATAAAATTCCTAGAAGACAATTACAAGGCAATCTTCTGTACACAGAATCCTCATTATGAGCCGCAAAATGGGATCCTGCTCTGTCACAGCCAATTTGAAGCATTTTACATGTTTAACCTGGTCAAGTCATCCATATAAATGTACTTACTGCATTTCAGCATAGATTATAGCTTCCATATGGAGACAGTTAGGATAGTTTTACTCTATAAATGCCTTTGGGTACCAAAATGGCAGTAGGGCTAATAGGGTATAGAGAAATGGGACAATTATGGGTAAATAAACTGTAAAAATAAATCTTATAAAAACATGTTACCTTATGATATTATGCCCCTCTTTGGTTACTAGTTGTAGTTCACTCATTTAGAGAAACACACGTTTCTCTTAACAGATATTGACTAAAAACAGAGGATAACAATAAATGAAACAAGAGGGTGATCATTTTTTTGGTTAGCTCATGGTTGAACTGTGCCACCCAAGCATTCCTAGTGGCCTTCTCTTGCTCTGAGGCCAGAGGAGGGAGAAGAAAATAGCAGAGGAGGGGATTTTTCTGTCTGACTGCCATACTTGGAAGACAAAGGTTCTTGCTCTGTAAACAAGCACATGTGTGTGTGTTTATGTGTGGATAGCTGCATCTAATGAAACAGAACAAACAAAAAGCATACTGGTTGATTTAAAGCACAACACAGGATTTTATTCAGAGAAATATATATTTATTCCTCTACTTAGCATGTGATGACTTTGTAATGGTTTTAAGGAAGTTTGTTTTTGGCTTTTTGGGGTTTTTTTTAATGATCTGTAGATAGATAAGGAATAAGTAACATGTGTTACATGTTTTCAGAGTCCGTCTAAAACCAACCATTGATGTTTTCCTAACCTCCAACAGTTTCTGTAGTTAAACCATGTGTCAAACCTAACCTAACCAAACCTAACCAAATAAAAAGCTTACAGTATAGCAAGTGCAAACACTGGGGATCGATTTAAACTACAACAACAATTACGTTTAACAAGAGATCTACTGTAGAGGTTAAAGAAAATTCTGCAGCCACCTTAAAAGTTTCTACCTACTGTTAGAGGCTGCCTGTCTATCTGTGGGATATCACAGAGGGGTGCAAGTGGTGACAGTCACTCATATGGTTAGTTTAGAACCCAGAGTTGACCTTATCTGCCTGGTTTTGGATTCAATAACAAAAGTATTTAGAGAAAAACAAACTGTGTCCAGCTGAAGCACACAAATGTCAAATAAGAGACCTTCTTGCTTTAATGTGATTGCAAAAACCACTGACCAACTGTACAGTTCAAAATATTTGCTCTAAACAACCACCTCTCTAAAACCAAGGTTTTGACAGACTCTAAACAAGGGATGAAAGGTACAACATGTTATAGCTTTGAAATAAGTACTGAGAGGAAAATACATGCAAAAGAATAAAGATATCCCTATCATTAGTGGGGAAAGACAATATTTCATCAACAAAATATGTCGCAGTATAATTTAATTAAAGAACTATATTACATTTCCAATTTTAATGTACATTAGTCTATGATTAAAGTTTAAGTTTTTTTTTATAATAATGTAGATTTTTTTAATATGGGTAAATAAATGTCACATGTTTCTAAAGGCCTCTGTAGTTTGCCTTCTTAGCAGTCTTTCACAGGGTTTAACTTTGTTTATATCGGTATTGAAATCGTATCAGCCGAAATTAAGAAATAAGTCTCAGTTATACTTACAGAAAAGCCAGTCTGGTAAGGCTCAAGTCTACCTGGTCTAAAACTGACTGCACCACTCGTGGCAGTCCCATAATGCCACACACCTTCTAACCATATAGGCCAAGAAAAAGTAGTAGTATTTTAATAATGCCCCTTATCATGTCCCAAAAAGCTGTATATATCTTAAATTAAAAAAGAAATTGAGCTTTTCTTTTTATAGTTACCCGATTGTTTCTAAACGACCTTTAAAACCAGGCTCTGCCTGTTCCTGTCCAGAATGTTCTGTACCCGCACCAATAGGCTAATATTGTCAAGCTCTAATCTCTAGTCATTTTTTGTCCTATATGAAACCACAAAATTTCTAAATACAAGCTGCTCCAAATAGTTTCCAATTACTAGAAAATCTAAGGATGTTTTCTAATCCAAATAACACTATAGGTTTGGACAACATCAGACTGGAGCAATATGATGTTAAAAGGTAGTAATTTGTTAGTGTTTTACCCATCTATCAATCCATGGGTGCAAAAATGTCTCTCTGTCCTCTCTGGTGCAAGCAGGTACCATCCACTGCTGGGTGGCCTCCAACAATCAGTGGGTTACCCCTTATTCTGGACAGGCAACAGGTCATATAAAGATCCACACAAAAACGGTCTGTGTAGATACATACTGTATGCAACCCTAGTTTTCAGCTTTTCTTAATTTAGATCAACATTATCAAAGAAAGATGACCACACTGGCACCAAGAATGACAATTGGGTTTCTATCAAGCTTTATAAAAGGGAAACTGACTCTGTTTACAGATGATAGCCATAATAAAGTTTACTGAGATAAAAGAAAACACTTCTCAATTACCTCTCACACTTTTCTTAGGAAAGAGCTATTTGATCAGTTGCACATAAAACATGCAGATTAGCCCTCTTAAAACCAGTTTAGCAGTAAAAAAGTAATGTTAAATTAACAAGCAATCTAATGATAAATTGAAAAGAGTACATAATAAATTGGTTTTATTTGATAAATGTATAGGTTACTTCATTCTAACACAATAAAATTAATATTTTATGCAATGCTATTTTTGCTTTTATAATTACAATTGGTCCAGTAGTCCGCTGCAAAGCCTGCTTACCTCAGGCTAATACTGCATGAGATTCAGTAGTTATACATCAAGGATTCAAATGGGAACAAGATGACAGTTTGGAACCTGAGAGATATTCTCTTTTTGCAAAGAAAACAGAAAGGCTGTTTAACAGCACTTTCATGGTTACAGCCTAATTCAAAACATGACCCACAACTCTGCAGCCAACAGGTAATTATTCACACCACAGATATTATCCAAGGCTTCTGTAACCAAAAGCAGATTATCAATGCAGAAAAGTTCTCAAACACATGGAGGCAGCTCAAGCTGGCACTAAATAAAACCACATACATGCAATGGACATAAACAAGATCAATTCCAGACGTGGTGAAAGTCTGCAAATAATTAAAGTTAGGCAGGATTCATTGTGTTTTTGTTTCTATGCAGAAATACATGACATGACAACTTACAGACAGAAGGAAATAGGCAAGCAAGTAAATAGTTTAAGGGAAATAAAGATACAATGACTGGATATTAATTTAAATAACATAATACAGTCATTATTTTTAAGCATGTGTAACTTCAGATAGTCATGTTCACTTCATATCTAACATTATCAAAAAAGTCAACTAAATAAATACCATTCAACTACAATTAAGTAAAAAAAAAAAACGAGTTTAAATGGTGTGGAGATGGTTGTATCATTGCTAATGGTGAAGCTCTTGTTTCTAGAGAGATTAAATACAGTTCCCATGGAAACAGCAAATCGCCTTAAAGAGGTGGACACAGTGGTGGACATTGATTTGGGGCCCTGGCCAACCACAAGCTCCACCCCAATTGCTTCAGAAATGAGTAAAGCAACAACTTTCATTTTCCGCCAGTCTGCCCAGTTGTTTTTTAATTGCTTTAACTAATTATATCTTCTTCCCATGATTCTTTTCAAAGTAAACAAGCAGCTAAGTTTCATTTCACCTGACAGGACATGCTTTTTACCAAAAGGCACAACAGCAGGTATAATTCTACCAATACCTGTTCTGATATGAGTCACCTGGAACTAATCTATAATCCTCTGCCACACCTATGTATGATAGAATCTCCAACTAAAACAAAAACAGAATACAGTTTCCCATGGTGTGAGAAAATCGTTTGACTAAACTCCCCAGGCTTTGTTGCGTGGTACTGTGTGCTTGGGTCTATGTGTACTTGTAAAATAAAATGTGAAAGGAATCAAGAGGTTCCCTGGTGGGCAGATGGATGGAATAAAGGGAAAGGAGGAGATATTTAAGCCTAAAGAGTCACTAAGTCTGCTACTTCAACAGCTATTGAACAACTATTCCATTCTTGAAATGATCAAGAACAGATGGTTTTATTTAAAGCCTTCGTGCATTTTAAAGTTGGTCAAAATGTATCAGACAGCTCTAAACTAAATCCCTACCTTATATCACAGAGAAAGCTGATTGCCCTAAAATCAGATCCTTCCTTCATCAATCAAATGACCCTCGCCGGATCATCTTGTGACCTATGACCCCTACCCAGACCATTAGAAGGGGATTTACCTTAAAAGTCATATTGATAACTCTGTCCAGTTCTTCTTAGAATGTACATGTCAAGATGTGCATGTGTGCAAAGTAAATCCCCTGTTAACACATAAAAAACAGACTTCTGCAACTCATTTGGAATAGGATGGGACTTTCCAGCTCCAACAAGTGCACAAACACACACTCCACCCATATCACAAAGCTATACCCGTGTCTAGGGATTTGAAAAGTGATTTTTTTTTTTTTTTTTTACTTATTCCATAAAATTACATTTTAGCTCAATCTTAACTTTGGCAGACTAGCCTGAGATATGGCAAGTATGGTCTATATATGTAAGGGGCTATTCCTTTGCTTTGCAGAGGTTTGTTTATGTGCCCACACACCACAGATTTGGCCAGTCATTGTTTTGCATAATTAAAAAGATAAAGTCCTCTCCAGTTCCACAGGAACATGAGCGCTAAGTTGCCCAAAACATCTCTTCACTTTTGCACTCTTTTCCTGCCATATAAATTGTTTAGCTAAATGAATAAATAGTTTGGGCCAAGGAGATAAACAAAATTGTTGAACTATACAATGGTAGAAGTAGTTGAACGGTTCATTTTCATTTTACTCTAGAATTTCAATTAATGTGCCATAAGCTTCTCTATGAATGTGCTGGACTCAGCCACCGGATATCGGAATAAGAAAGCCATTCTTTCTTTAAGGAGGAAGGCCTCTTCCTTGCCTTTCATGCTAACAAAGACAAGAAGGGCCTGGGCCAGGCTTGGGTCTGCCTCAAGTTTAACAGTATCTGGGAAGAATGTCAGTACCTAAAGACAAAGACTGGCCTCTGTGACTTTCTGACTCAATACTTACACTCCAGACATTTCTGACACAGGATATCTGAATAATGTAAATAAGAATGAATGCATATATATTTATTGTCAGTCTTTTTTTCAGTCTGTGGATCAATTAGTCAGTCAGTTTCTTCCAATTATTCAATCATGTCTATTACTTATTTCTAATCATGGGGATTCATCATTTCACTTCAATTCTCTGATTCTAACTAAGTTCCCTTTTTGGTCTTCAAACATTGATGCTGTATAACCAATGTTAGAGGTATTCAAGGATGACATGTGTTCTGATCTTTCCATTTAGAGTTTTTAATTTCCACAAGGCCTTTTGTTTGATTTGTTTTCTGGTATCAGAGGACTAGGCTTAATACCAGAGAGAGAGAGGGAGTTCAGAATCGCAGTGTTCACAAAATTTATGAAGATTTTGCTTCTAACTTTTAGAATCTTCTTGTCTTCAAATCCCAAATGAGAAATCTCAACCACTCCCGAAACAGACAAGATGAAGCTGTTTACCATGATCGATTGAATTGTCTTTAACTGAATCAGTTTCTTCCGAGGTAGTGAGTGTTTGGAACACCGAACAGCAAGATGGTGTCTATAGAGGAGAGGCTTGTTGATCTGAAATCCAACAGCTAGCGTGCAGAAGAACACAAATTGATAAAGTGAAAAACTCTGTTAAGGCTGGGTACACACTTAACATTCCAGTCGTGCAACAATCTTTTCGATCAGGCTGAGTTTCAGCCTCATTGTGCTTCCTGCGTCGTGTAGTATATTAGCCTCTCACGATGATTAGCCTCTCACGACTACCTCCCGATCAGGAATCGTAAGGTCAGGAGAAAATCAAACATGTTTGAATTTCAATCAGCTCTCGTGAGGTGTTCGTGTGAAAATCCTGTTGTTGAAGATGAGCTACGAGCATCTACGAACCGATTTACCAGAACCTCTAGCACTGCGCATGTGCAAACAAGGGAGTTATTCTTCCAGATAGACCAGTCCGACCAGCACCATCTCTCAGTACTGAGTCCGACATGTGGTTTTTTGGATGTGCAGTGTGAGCAGTTAGACCGCATCAGAGCCTTGGGCCGTACAGTTGAAGAACAAACATCATGATGTGTGAACCTTTAAACCCTGAGATTTCATTGTGCAGTTTGAGCTGTAGCTGAGTACAACGATTGAAAATATCGTACAGTGCTTGCCCAGCTTTATGGTTGGTCATTCTTGAGCTAAAACCACCAAGAATCACGGAATGATCTCACTAAATAAGTTCACAAAGCTGTTTTTTGTTTTTATTATTTATATTACTTATTACCAAGAGCCTTATGTTGTTTGAACATCCTTGAGGTGCTTCGATGCTCTAACGTGTGTAAAGTGAAAGCATGAGAGCAGTCTTTCTCATGAAGGTTTGTGATTTTGAGTTTTTACTTTTTTACTGGTATCTAATCACTTGTTTGCTCTCACATACTAAATTCTCCTTGCAGCATTGTGGTCTCATTGTTATCAGTTGGAGCTATGCAATAGCAGCCAGATTTGGGTTTTGTTATGTTTTTAATTGCTATTTGTTCTTTTGGTTTAAAAAATATTGTTTGCAGCCCTGCAATTTATTCATAACACACAAAGATGTGGTTTTCAGCTACATGCAAGACTCACTATAAAATGATCTGTGGTAAACTTATTGCATCATGAGTCAACAATGGTTAGACTTAGACTAACTTTATTGTCATTTTGTATACACAGAGTGTATACAAAACAAAATTTTGATGCTAACAGCTATTAAACAGTGAATGAGCAGCTTAGCAGTGAAGTGAACATTACCATTTATAAAGTGCAGCGGTGGTCAAAATGTAAACAGCGTAGGAGAAAAGAAAAAGCAGTTTAAAGTCATGATACAAAAGGCATTGATATGGAAAGGTTCAGTGCAGTGCAAAATAAATAAATAGATATGGTGCAAAATGCAGTAGAACATTGAGTTGTGTTCTATTTAAAGGGATTATGAAAGAAAATCAGGGTAGGATAGTAGGATAGTTACTTTGAAAATTCATCATAACATTTTTTAGAAGTACTTTAATTACATTAAAATTTTGCTGGTCAGTGTTGTAAAGTGACTCTTTTATTCATGCTGTTTTGTTTGAATTGTTTTAACTTTTTCTTATTCTGCCATTGATTATGTTTCACTGGCTAACTGACAATCAAGGATCCTGAGATGAACCTTTATAACATATTTTTCGTCATATGGACAAAGCCGACCTCTTTTGATCACCAGTTTTCCATACAATTTATCATCAGTCACATCAATCATGCATGATTTTTGTAACTGAGACTGAATTCCTAATAACAATGCCACAAGTTACTACAAGACCCCTGAAGAATGCTCTGCATTGATATTGCTGTAATTTTTCCACATTTAAAGAGATGAAGAGATTGGGTATCTTCTTCCTCGGAGATGCATCATGTGAATAGCTTAGCTTGTGTCCTCCATTAGGTTATCTGATTAAGCCATTCAAAAACAGCTTTGAAACAATGTTGTGCAGAAGGAAAGCCCAGCCAGCTACAGACACAAGAAAGACAGATGATGAATAAAGCATCTGTTCTGCCAGGAGAGCAACATACAAGTCATCTCAGGTTCTCTGAATTACAGCAGGATTGGAATCACATTCTGCTACTTTGATCAATTCTCCAAATAATTTGTAATAAGTAAAAAAAGAAGGTTAAGTTTTCATAGCTATGATAGGGAGAATGGTCCAAGCTGATGTGCAATAAGCCCACAAAATATGGATTTACTGAATATTATGCTCAGCTTACTTACTGAGAAGTTAAAAATAATAAAAATAAAAACATCTTGAAAGAAATTAAGCATAACGCTTTCCATTTATAGGACAAATACGAAGCATGTGCCACTCAAAACTGTACCTTAATGATGTATTTAACATTTTAACAAAAGTGCATCAGCACTTATCATACAGATTAATCTTTATTATGGTTCTCTCAATTTTATTCCTAGCATTTGCATTTACTGGGCTTGGACCTTTGAGCACCAAACCTGGTATTCAGGAGACCAAGAATACTTGACGGTCTATAGAGAAGGAAGGAAAAGAAGTGGACCTTTACAACAAACTTGACCAACTGTATCATGCATCAAATCTGAATAGCAACACTTCTACATGTTTTACATCTCTCAGGAAACGTAATCGTCAGCCACTGCAAACAGTAACGTAAAAGTTTTTCACTGGCTTATAGGCACCAATGCATGATTAATTTTCAGATAAAACTGCCTAATTTTGCAAGTCTTTGCAACATTAAACATAAACTGTGGAATATAACTTTGAATGAAGCTCGGAAAGAAATATTAAGAGAGAGCTATAACAGGGCCTGTTTGTGCCTAAGAGGTTAAAAATGGCCCAAGATTGTGTCTGTAAAAGAAAAATAAAGGTTGGAATGCAGAGTTTTATTTACAACATTGAAAACTATGAGCCAACAATATACTTAAATTTTCTTTTGTCACAGTCAAAGCAAGATTTTTATAAGAACAATTTCTATTGAAACACTACAGCATGATGTTGTGGTTTGTCGGACTCTAAAGTCATTAAGTGATCTTCTGATTACCAGATGTGGAACGTTTAGTTCTTCCTGTGTCCTGTGGAATATACTAATTAGGTCATCTAAGTTTGATTAAATCTTTGTTTGTTTATTTCTTTTTATGAGAACAAACTCCATTGTACTTTAAATGCTGCAGTAAAAACATGTTCAAACATTAACTCACTCAGTTTTCTTTTTCTTTAAAGTGGCTGCAGTCTTCATGGTTGTTTGGTGCAGGGCTGAGATTTTAGAAACAGTGATGATGAGAAAGCATTCAAACCATCTGACTGCATGTCTCATCAAATAAAAGCCTAGCCATTTGTGAGGGCCCTGTCACACCTTGTCGATTTAGACAGCTTATGCCTGACGTCCAAGAATCTTCTAACATGCTGGCATATGCTGAACTTTTTGTATTTTTTCAATTTTAGGCGTATACATAGCGTATTCATAACAAGTCCAGAACTTATGTCCAACGACAGCTTAATGTCTCGTTAATCAGTAATGCACCCGGAGTACGTACTTGCCGTATGTCGATGGGTGCCAGTGTGTTTCAGCATACTTCAGCGTGCTCATAACATATACAAAACTTATCCAAAGTCTATCCAACGTATGCCAGCATTTTTGCCAGATTTTTCGCACTTCAGGCACACACTGGCTAAATCATCAAGGTGTGATCGGGACTTGAACAATAAAAAATCCAAAATGGCCCATATTCTTTGTATCTACAGTTTTTAAAGCTAACTATGCACTTTATCATATTATTTCAGGAGAGACTCCAACAGGGCAGCAACGTTATACAGTAAAACCCTAAGAAAAAATAGATTAAAAGAGTTCTCTGTGCATCAAACTAAAACGTGTGAGATGACCTAGTTTCTAATATTTTTTATTGCCTCATCCTTTAGACATAAACACATTATTAACAGCAGGTATTTTTGGTTCTAAGACTCTTAGAATTGAAAGAGGCCAAAACAAAGAACGAGAGGATTGGAGATAACAACTTTAAAAACTGAGAAAGCAGACAGAAACCAAAAATCCAATGGAATTAACATGTTGAGAGTGAACGTGTGGAGGGCCAGTGCTAGATAATAGTTATATTTGTAATGCCACTAAGACTAAAACAACTCGTATTAATCATTACTAATTGATTATTGAAATAATCTTCAAATAATTTATAAATTGATTAACCTATAGGGACTCTAAAGCATGTCTTTAGCTGACAAAGCAACCTACTTAGCACAGTTTGTGTTTCACCTGGTTTAATTTCGTGAAAAGTGTTCTTTAATGAATCTTTGGCTATCTGATTGCTATTTGAATTATCTAAAAATTAATCGACAGGTAAATTGATTTGTAAAATAGTCATCAGTTGCAGCCCTAATTGCCATATACAATACTGTTATAGTGAAGACAATAACAATCCAAGAAGGTTGAACCTGCCAAAGAGGCAAAACTACTATACCCCAAGTATTTTATTGAGATGCTTTTTTTTTCTGGAGCTTTTTTATCAAACCTGTATTAGAACTGGTTATGTACTTGAAAATATTCTATTAGATGGCATTAGATGGTAATCATAACAGTGAAGATTGGCATGACAGAAGTTGTGGTTTGCCCAAATATTCTCTCTTTGACCTGGTTTACCTTTTTCTTATACATCAAATTCTTCAACTTAAGTTTTAAGTTTATTTGAAATAGAGTTTGTATAAGTATAGAAATCATGAAAATGCTGTCAGAGTTGTAGAATTTTGTATAGAGAATGATATTGCAAATAAGCAAAATGGCTCCTTTATCTTCTAACAATCTGCACATCTACTTCACATTTAAACCATATCCAGAGTCAATAAAACCAGAGTTACACTGTGTTCATAGTAGTTTCTTTTCATAGGCGTGTTACTTTTACTGATTGGGTAAGCCTTTAGCCCAAAAGATGACCTGTGATGTTGGAGGCTGATAGAAAGGGACAGTTCAAGAACACAGGAAAGTTTAAATCCAGCACATGTCAAATGATTCTTAAGTTTATCTTGAAATTTGTAGCTCAGCATCTGGAAATAATAAGCGGTTGCTGCCCCATCAGCATAATGATATCAGAGTACCTACATCTCAAAGGAAAACCTCCAACTATATCTGTTTGAAAGGACTGGAGGATTGTGTGCAATCAAGAACTGATTCTAAACACCGAATAAAAGATGAAAAACAACAAGCCGCATTAAAATGCATTAACATCGAATACAATTTATGTTTAATTGTACTTGGCTGATGTTGCTGATGACGCATGTACAAAAGGCATGCTTGTATTGTTTATGGACATGAACCTAAGTTTTGGCGACAGAGAGGAGGTTTTCTGGTTTAGGAATTCTCCTGTTCATCTTTTTCACATAATATGGTTCTCCTGGTTTCTTCATGGCATGACCATCAGCATGCACTAAACTGGTTCAAAGCCAATAGGGAAATTGCCAGACAGCGTTGCTAAGTCTATGGTTATGGTATAAATGTGAAAAGATGGATTCCTTCCTCAAGGTCAAGGGTCAGCGTTCTGGTTTTCCTTTATAGATAAGTGGGATTGATATATCGGAGACTCATCTCCCAACATGTAGACGTTGGTATAGTTTGTGGTGAAACAGAAAATTAGGTTTTTAATGTAACCTTATGTGTCTATGTTATGAACATTACACATGACACTGGCAAATAGATAAAGTAAATAAAATCAAGATTTTGGACACACAGCTGAAATGAGTTGTTTCTACACCAGTAGGAGAAAATTATAAGGCAGACTGATGAGTGTTTCCCTTTAGAGGTTATCCTGACTATTTGAGAGAGACATTAGGGACAAACAGACAACCTGTTTGGGAGATTATATCTATCCCTTCAGTTTTGTAAATACATCAAGATTTATCAGAGTAAGCTGAAGAGTGTTGCAAGAGAGAGGGATGTGTGCGTCTCCCTCCTGAGCCAGCGATAGTTCGCAGACAACTGATCGATAAATGGAAAAACAGACGAATTAATGGCTTTTGACGTGTATAGAAAAAGGCAGACTTTGTTGAGCTCCTAAACTTCACAATTTTTCATGGGAATGAATAGAGCAGTCACACAGTAGGCTGGCTCTGCTCTTCTGGAAAAGCTATGAAAACACAATAAAGCCTTTTGTTTTACATAAACACTGTCTACACACCTTATTAACTGTGAGGCTGAGACAAAAGAAATCCTTTTTTTAAATTAACAAATGGAAGAAAACCCAAACTAAGTTTATACAGCGTTAAAAAGGACACCATAAATTTAAAGATACTTTAACCGTTGTCTTAGATTTGATCAGTTAGACAGTTTGGCAGCAAAGGATCAATGTCTTGGTCAAAGACCAGAGACCAAGACTAAAAGATTTGTCATGGGAATTGTCACTGGCTCCAAACAACATTTTTCCACTTAAGGGTCTCACAACCTTGTATCCTCCTCCTCCTCACAGTCTCCTAGCAGCCTTCCCCTCCATCACTCTTTACTTCCCACCTCCATGTCAGATGGACATATCCATTTCACCATCTCTGTCCAAACCACAAATGTCATTTATGACTCACCAATTACACACTGGAATAGCTAAACTGCTTTTTCAGCCTCCACCAGACACCTCAAGAGATTAACCAATCCCAAGGCTGAGGGTAAAGCCCCTCCTTGGAGTGGAAAATATGTGTGGAGGAGAGAACAGGTGTTTTTGTGTGAGAAGAAAACAGCAGCTAAGACATATCTGAGACAAATGCATCTCTGATGATGCAGAACTTCGACCAAAAGGAATTGTAAGATAATTTACAACTTTAAAGTACTTATCTACTCCTTTCTGTGACAGAAAGAAGGAAGACAAACACAGGCAGCTGAGAACATGACATACCTGCCAGGTCTTTAAATAACAAGGTCAGAGGAGAGATATCTTCGTAACCCAACGACGCCTGTTAAAATAAAAGGACTAAACGACAAGCACAACTCTTCTAAATCCAGACATTTTTACAGCAGACAGGTTGTGAACTCCCAGGGTTGCATTACTCGGTTGGTGGTCATTGGCAGGGGCAGATTCAGCTGTTACCCGCAGTGTGGGGGGCTGTCTACAGGATCAGACCAGCCCTGTCAACGCTATGGACAGCAAGAACAACAAATCAAACCTTAGCCTTCAACACATTGTTGAAGAAGTAACATAAATGCTGCTTCTGTCAGTCACTTTGAGGTTGCATTGATGCTGCCATTCAGCATTAAGTTTTAAACTTGGTGGCGGAAAGAAGCTCATCTTTCCCAGTTGCTTCAGTCGTCTCACAACTCACACATTAAATTTCATAACACAAATTTTCTTCCTCTAGGAAAAACTCATGCTTCATTCTGACCAGAATAAATGCCTACCATGGGAGAGACTCTGATTTGTGGGAATCAAATCAATACATAAGTAATTTCCTCACATTCCAAGAATCACAAGAAAAACTAGTAAGCAAAGGTCTGCTGGAGCCAAACATGGCCCCCGTTGTTTCACTTCCTGTATGTCGAGAAGAGAGGAAAGGGGAAGAAATCTTGCATCTTATCTTTTGATTGCAGCTTTTTTGATGTCAGCCTGACCTGCTTTGGGTCAAAGGTCATAACACTGTTTGGTGCATCTTCACTTGACCCTAAAGTGTTTCAACAGACGTTTCTGGCGACTGTGACCCAGTCCAAAGGTTCTGATGCTGCATCAGTGTCATGTGTCTCTACATGTTAATGTCTAAGCAAAAATAATTGAAGCTCATTATGAAAACTACAAAAATCATATTAAATGTTCTGCCAAGCTTGAAATCAGCTGGTTAGCCTAGTTAGTCTGCAACAACCAAACTGTCCTGGATAAAAGATCAGCAGAGCAGCTTTGGATTAATGGGAGGCATGAGAGGATAGCAAAGCTCCAGTTGTGGACCTCCCATGGGTGGATGGGAACACATTCAACTCCCAACAATAAATCCAGAGTGTTAAAATACTCCAGTTTCACTGGTGTCATCTGATCAGATACAAGTTGTTCAGCCAGATACTAACTTAACTTTAGTCCAGATGTTCTGCATCTGTTACGTGGTTAGAGATCTAAAATATAAGTTTATGCTGGATAAAAGCAGAGCTGCATTTTGCAACTTTATGTGTGTAACCACTTTGACCTTTCAGGAATTTAGATAGACTAATATATATATAACTCAATATGTCTGCAGCCAATCTAAAAGGTCTTGATACATTTTAGTTTAATATGTTGTTTCCAGCAGTTCACAAATTTATGGATGTGTGTTGATCATGTTTTTCCTCTGAAAACACATGATAAAATATTTACCAAAAATGTGAGGGTAAACTACAGCTTGTGAGATACTGTACTATTGAAAAGACAAGATAGACATTATAATCAAAGCTATAAAGTGGCTGAAAATAACACTAGAAGACTTAAAGGATATTTTTTGGATGCACTTTTTAGTCCTACATCATATAGGGATGTCCTGTATCCTGCTTATTTCTAAGGATAAGAAAAGCAGGACAGAAGCCTTTTATTCCACAGAAAACATCCAGACTGGTTTAAAATATCACAAAAACCTTGTAAGAGAGAACTGATTATGTTCTTCTAAACAGAGCTTGACAACCGTTCCAAAAGGTCCAGTAAGACTCACCCAAAAACAACCATGAGCATCACTAAAAAACAAATAATTCATTGGGTGAAACATTGAAAGCATCATGCTTTAAGTATACTTGACTTCAATTTAATCTAATCCTTTCTAAGCTGAATAACACATAAACATTTTTTAATAGCTGCCAGTTGTGCCTCAACACCTTCAGATCTCAGGAAAGATGAAGATAGATTTTATCTTTAAGCTTCACTGTGACCAAAGATTGCATCAAAACCAACAACAGAATGGCTTGACAAAAGCGGAGATTTAGGTTTTGGAATGGCTAAAAAAAGCAACAGAAATCTGCAGTGTCACTTTAAGGGAGCTTTTGACAAAATATTTCCTCACAAATCTGATAAAGCTGGAGGATTTTTCAAAGAAAAGTGGACCAATATTCCCAATTCATGGTTTAGGATACTGCCAGATTCCTAGAAAAGAAAAGTTAAATGGAGTGAAATGGGTCTAGTAGCCATTAGTAGTTTAAGGGCATACTAATCTTATTAAACAGCATCAATGCACCATTTAATTCTTTATGATTTACCCTCTAGTTGTTAGGATAATTATCATAGATTTACTTTTGTTTTTTTTTCAAATGTGCAGGATAAACATCAAATTATACATAGACTAAAGCTGGGTATACACTGTGCAAAATTTTCAATTGTTGTATGCAGCTACAACTTTAACTGTAAGATGAAACTGTAGGGTTTAAAAGTTCACAGCTCACAATGTGCGTTCCTAAACTGCATGACTAAAAACCAAACGTCGGACTCAGCGTCGAGAGATGGCGCTGGTCGGACTCGTCAATCTGGAAGAACAAAGAGGACTCCCTTGTTTGCACATGTGCAGTGCTCGAGGTTCGGGTAAATCAGCTCATAGCTCTGCTTCAACGGCAGGATTTGTCCACGAAAATCGTGTGAGGGCTGACTGAATAGAAAAATGTATGATTTTCTCCAGACCTTACGATTCCTGATTGGGAGGTGGTCGTGAGAGGCTAATCACCCCTCGTTACCCAGTGTATACCACATGACGCACAAAATCGAGGCTCAAAGTCGGCCCGATCGAAAAAATTCTTGCATGAGAACAGGCCTGAAAAGGGCAAAAAAAAATCGTACAGTTTATGTGCGGCTTAAGCTTTCTAAAGATTTTTTTTTTAACATCTCATATGTAATTTGATATCTTCCAAGTTTTAGATGTTATCTGTAACAATGCGTAATGCGGCTAATGGCCATGCAAAAAAAAAAAAATGTATTAACTCATTGCAGATAAATGGTAGGAGGTTTCATCATAACTAAATATCACATGTTGTGTCACAGGGCAGTTTTTTCCATCACTCTATTTATGCTTCAGAGGGAATTGGATGTTTTTTTTTTATTATTTCATTCCTTTATTTGCTTAGTTTTTCTTCCCAGAGCAGAAAAATGTTATTTTTCAGAGTGAGTCTGAATAAGGAAGCTGGTTCTGTTTCAAAACATCAGAATTCTACGCTAAAAAAATAACTATTTTGCTATGATCAGTCTCCGGTCTGGTCTTTTTTCTTTAATTTGCAGAACAACCTTTCTCATATTTGTCAATATGAGAGTGGAGGTTGGTTGAGGGCCCAAATGCAGAGATAATGGAGACTGGGTTTAATAAAAAAAAAAAGGCACGAAAAACAAAATCCAAGAACCAAAAACCAGGAGACATCAGGGGAAAACGCACACAGGGAGCCAAGTAACAAAAAGGAACCGGCACAGGTAGAGTATATATGGGAGGCAGAACAAAGACTAGGGTAACCAGCTGATATGGAGCAGGTGTTAATGGAGGTGACTAGAAGGGAGCTAGAGAAGGAGACTGGCACAAGGGGGCAACAGAGAGTAACTTAAATATATCACAGAAAAAAGGAAAAAAACAAACCAAAGATCAACAAAATAGAATTACTAAGATTACTGAAAAGTAAAAACTCAAAGTCCAAGAGGGGAGAACCATAACGATATTTAGACTCTTAATTCATGAAATCTTTATTTTCTCTTTCAGAACTCACAAAAATAAGCATTTATTCTCTTATAATTTTTTTTGCTATTATAAACAGTAAAGGTTTAGACAAACATAATTTTACAAGCCATTCAAATCTCTATATTTATTAAATGAATGATTCTGATTAATTCCCATACATGGGCATAGAACAGACATTTTTGAGGGAGTGGGTAATGCACTGTTGTGTTTGTCAATGAGAAGGCGGGGCTCATCCAGGGCACCAGTCATTGCCAGTAGTTGTTTGTATAAGGCCTAAATCAACCATGAAGCATCCAGTCATGAAAAAATTTATTTAAATGTTGTATTTTCAGAATTATAAATGGATTTCATAAATTGTACTTTGATTTAAAGTCAATAAACACATCAGGATATTTGTTGTCAGTTAAAAATGATGACACTGAAATAAGAAAATGTCTGTAGACATGATCAAATACACATTCTCTAAAGTTTGTTTAGCTTACGCAGTAAATTCGTGATATTTAATATAATAAAGTTCTGGTTAAAATCCAATATTTAAGTTAAAAGACGATCAAAAGCTTTCCAGAGTTATTAGGACACTTTTAGTTTAGCAGTGTATCAGAGGTGCTGAATAACATTCAAACTTCAGTGTTTACAGATATATATTCTTCTACAACCTTTTCTGTTCAAAACGCAAATAAGACTCCAATTTCTATTAAAATATAACAATATCAATAATAAAAACCACTAATCAACAAACAGTACTGACTAGAATTCAAGTTTGAATAGCATAAATAGTAGGGGTGGGTATTGCCAAAGAAGTCACGATTCGATTCGAATTACGATTCACAGGCCACGATGCGATTCTATCACGATGCATCACGATACTTGAATTATTGCGATGCATTGCAATATTTTCTCCTCCATGTTTTGTTTTTGAATGACTCTGCACAGTATCCCGCGGCCGGAAATGCTTGTAACACAAGGCAGCGTGCGTCAACACATTTGCAGCGACGTCTACTGGACTGGAAGTTGTATTACACTTGTTTTTGGCTGATGTTCGCCAACCATTCATGCAATTTTATTTATTCATTTTTCTAAATTAATAATCGATACTTGGCGTCAAGAATCGATTCAGTAGATCACGAAAATTAGAATCACGATGCATCATCATGACGATTATTTTGCACACCCCTAATAAATAGTTTATATTTATGCCAAAACAGGATTAAAACCTGTCAAGAGTCACTAAAACCACTGACATAAGCCATGAGAGAGATGACAGTTATACATGACATACAAATAAAAAAGTATGTAGGTAAATGTTTTTTTAAAGTGTAAAGGGAGACAAAAACATTAAAAACGATTTAATAGTCTAACAAGATATGATTAACTGCACAATGCTCCAAGCTTCTTATTGCTTTGCCAGAACTTCCTACACATTCAGTCCCACACAGAAAGTTTAGCTACTGGAGGCGCATATTGGGCCCCACCCTCTTCCCTTCTCCTCCTTCTCTATGGATCAGTCCAACGGAGGTGAAGGAGGCTGAACTGAGCAGATCTCTGAAAGTTTCAGACCACTAAAAAGAGCCATGTTTCTAACATAATGACTTTTTAGAAATAAAGATATCATATACTTCAGTACATGACTATGATTTTGGTATAAGGGGTCCTTAGAAATGATGAAACAATGTTTTGCCTATTAAATGTATAATTAAACTGAGGGTTTGATATAAAAAGTCAAATGTAGACTAGGTTCTATGTGTAGCACATTTTTTATTTAAAAGTTTGCATGCACTCACCTCAGCCTGTGTGACATGTAAAGTGGAACAGAGCGCAGCCAGCAGCAGCAGCAGCTGCGGCTGCAGCGCGCAGGATTGGAACAGCATCGCTGGATGTGCGGCGCGCGCGAACAGCTTCCCCTTCAACCCGCTCCTCTGTCCTCGGTTAAACTCACAGCTTATCTGCGGAGCACAGACGGTACGTTCGGCTGCATCTTTGTCCGAGACGATGTGAACTTCTGATCAATGCAACTTGCTCTTGTTCCCGTTGCACCACACCCCCCACCTTCCTCCAAAAACGACCACCCTCTCTCCCAGCCAGACCGAGTCTAAAACTGCTTGTTTCAAACACTTTGACTTTTCTCTGTACGGAGAGGAACTACTCGGGACACTTCTGGGCTTTATGTGGGATATTTGGGGGTCCCTTTTTTTTCTCCTTACACTGGGGATGATTCCGTGTCTTTTCTAGGTCTGGTACTAACCCCTCTCTCCAATCTGTGACATCTCTATTCCAATAGGACGCGCGTTACTAAGGCAGCCGTAAGTTATAAAAAGTATTTTATGCACTTCTGTATGAAGGTGATTTCAAACTATTGTTGGTTTATATAAAAATATTAATTGCTTAATCACATTATTTTCTTCTATGATGAACTCCGATTGCGTCTGCAATCAACAGGTTGAGTGAACATGCTTTAAGTCTGCATCCAAAAGTGGGGACTTGAGTTTGATCAGCAGTGGGACCATGCAAAGGCAGCACAGAGGGGGAACAAACCTGAGGTAAAACATCAGTAACTTAAGAATTTAGCTCATTTTCTGCTTTTTATTCATTAGGATTTACAAGAGTGTGTTTTGTTTTACAGGCTGCTGCTTCTTTGCCTTTACATCGCCATCATCGCCTCTGGAGCGCAAGCTGTAAGTTTTATAGATTTTTTTTATTACTGCAAAAAAATACACACTGCTGACAATAGTGATACAAAATCAATCCCATTCCTTTTGGGTTGGGATTGTGCTGCTTGGAGCTGTTCATGTTTTTCAGCTGCCAGTGGGAGTGTCTGCTATGGGGAGTTCCTTCAGTAGGAGGGCTCTTCCGTTTCTTAGGATGATTGGTAAATAAAAAAAATAAATAAATAAACTCTACAAAAAAGATGTTAGAAAATTGAGTCATGGTTTGAAGTTTTAGTTATGAGCTTTTTAACAAAGTAAAAAAAAAAAACAAGATGAGCT
Organism: Cyprinodon variegatus; assembly: GCF_000732505.1. Taxonomy (NCBI): domain Eukaryota; kingdom Metazoa; phylum Chordata; class Actinopteri; order Cyprinodontiformes; family Cyprinodontidae; genus Cyprinodon; species Cyprinodon variegatus. The sequence continues at coordinate 140,986 of NW_015151081.1, read as the reverse complement.
CTTGATGTCTGATGGGAGACACCTGACCCTTTGACCTGGCACCAAGGGGGTGGGAGTGGGATCATGACCTCTGTCTCCTGCATGATACCTTCCTTAGCTCTGTATGCATTCTTAAAGGTAAAATTATAAATAAAGCTTTTTATTCTGGTTCCAATTATCTTTTTCTTATCTGTTCTTCATTCTCATTTTTAACACTACAAACAAATCACTTTAAAGTTTTGGATTGACCTGCTAAATCTTTGGTATTAAATGTGAGAGACTTTACCCTGCATGGATATAATTATGGGGGTTCCCTGCACTTTGTCAAATGTCCATTTTTGTCCCTTGCGTGCTTTACTGTCCAAAAACATTGTTACACTACAGTACAAAGATATTCGTCGAGCACTCGGACCAAGCCGAAAACCGCAGCTCAAGCTGAAGCCCGCTTACCAGAGTTTTGATGAAATGTAATTAATCTTTATTCACTTTACAGCTTGTAAACTTTTAACTTAAAAAGTCTGTCCTAATTCCTGTCACCCTAATTCTCCATATTAGAAACATTTGAGTTTTACATAAAAACAAGAGATTTCCCAATCCAATAGTGATTTCCGAAATCGGTCCATTCAAGCAAAAAAAACAAATATTAAACTTCGTGATAGAAAAATAAACTAAGTCCCACCTCCCACCAAAGTCCCTAAAATCTTTGTTATGTGCAAGCTAATAGAAATACTATAAATGTAACCTGTTGGTTGAATAAAAAAAAAAGAAGGGGGACACAATCACAAAGAGGAAATTCATTGGATATTTGAAACTTTTAAACAAAACTTAAAAAAATGGACCGAGCAAAATTATTTAGTCCCCTTAAGTTAATACTTTGTAGCACCACCTATTGTTGCAATTTCAGCTGTACGTCACTTGGGGTATTTCTATCAGTTTTGCCATCGAGAGACTAACATTTTTTTCCCCATTCTTCCTTGCAAAACAGCTGGATCTCAGTGAGGCTGGATGAAGAGTATTTATGAACAGCTGTTTTCAGTTCTTAGCACAGATCTTGGGTTGGATTCATGTCTGGACTTTGACTTGGCCACTCTAACACCTGGATATATTAATTTGTGAACCATTCTACTGTAGCTATTATCCTGGATTATTGTCTTGTTGAAGATAAAACTCCATCCTAGTCTCAAGTCTTTTGCAGACTCCAACTGGTTTTCTTTCAGAATGGTCCTGTATTTGGCTCCATCCATCTTCCTATCAATTTTAACCATCTTCCCTGTCAATGATGAAGAAAAGCAGGCCCAAACCATGGTGTGGCCTCCACTATGTTTAACATAGGCGATGGTGCGTTCAGGGTGATGAGCTTTGTTGTTTTCATGTCAAACATGAAGTTTTGCATTGTGGCCAAAAAGTTAGGTTTTGGTTTATTCTGACCAGAGTGCCCTCAGTCACGTATTTGGTGGGTCTACCAGGTGGCTTGTGGCAAACTTTAAACAAGACTTTTTATGGATATCTCTTTGGCTTTCTTCCATAAAGGCCAGCTTTGTGCAGTCTACCACTACTTGTTGTGATCTCTGATCACAGATCTCTGCAGTTCATCCAGAGTGATCATGGACCTCTTGGTTGCATCTCTGATCAGTCTTCTCCTTGTTTGTGCTGAAAGTTTTGAGGGACAGCCCGGTCTTTGTAGATTTGCAGTGGTCTAATACTCTCTCCATTTCAATATTATCGCTTGTACTGTGCTCCTTGGGCCTGCCTGGTGTGCTACTTGCTCTTCATGATCTTCTCTGCGCTCTCACCTCTGAGACGATCGCAGAGCGAGTGCATTTATACAAGGCTTGATTACTCACAGGTGGATTCTTTTTATCATCATCAGTCATTTAGGTCAGCAATGGATCATTCAGAAATCCTCACTTAACTTCTGGAGAGACTTTGTTGCACTGAAAGCAAAGGGCAATTCATTTTGCACGCCTCACTCTTCAGCCTTTTTATTTGTTAAGAAAGCTTAAAATATCCAATAAATTTGCAGTTTATTTCTTTATATTTGATGACTGAAATATGGAAAAAAAATCTAAAGGTTCCCTGGGGCCGAAAAAAGAGATAGATGATGTTATTGTATGCAGTAATTCCTGTTGTGGTTAAGCACATCTTTGACATATTTTATGTCAGTACAATGAATGAAGAAATCCCAACATAATTACTGTACAATTTGAGCTACATTCAGTATGTAGGTCATGAATTGTTGCTGATAATTTCCCCCTTTGCTATTGTATACATTTTTGTATTGTCCATTTTTATTCCTTAAACATTATGTTTAAAAACACAAGCTCTAGGAAAATGTTCCTTCTCAGGAGAATCCCTCTTAGCTAAACCCTCAAAGACCGGAGTTTAAGACCCCCTGATCTACACTATTGAAATTAGGTAGTGTGTATGGTGTTAACACCAATCAACAGTGTCATAGTTTTATAATTGGTCTTACCACATAATAGTTGGGTGGCCATAGCTGTGATCAAGAAACAACCAACAGAAACAGTAAGTAGTGTAAAATGGTGTAAGAGTGAAAATTGCCATAAATTTCACAATATTTTGTATGGAGGCACAATGTTTGCAGAAACTAGTGAATTATGTAGTTTTAAAAGTTCTCGAACATGGAGTATGATATGCATAATTTCAAATAAGCTGCTGCCTTTAGCTTTCATCCATCCATCTATCTCCTCTCACTTATCAGTCATGGTATCTCCAGCAGTCTATGGCTGAAAGGCGGGGTAAATGGTGAACAGGTCATCAGTCTGCCTTTTATCTTATTATTCTAAAATCATATAAATCAATTTAATAATTATTTAACATGACTGTGGCTCCAAGGTAGGAATAATCATCTTTACTCATGGGCAAGCCATTGAACTCAGAAGTTGCCTATCAGTTTTCATATCTCTGTATGAATGTGTCAAAGTGTTGAAGTGTGACTTAGTAAATGTAGCTCAGTGCTTTGAGTTGTAAGTATGACCAGAAAAGTGTTATATAAATTAGGTCTGTCCACAATTTGAAGGTTTTTAAAATGTATGCAAGACGATTCCGCCTCCCGATCTTAACATATGAAAAGACCAAATTATTTTTTGTTTAAAGGAAATTCGTCAACCATTTGCTGTCAGTGCGTGAATATGTCTTTTTAAAAAAGCATGGGCTTTTAATATGTGCCCTAAAGGTGAGTGCTACAACACTTGGTTTTCTCTGAGTATGAGACTCTCATTGAATACAGTAGCAAGAAGGGAAATAGTTGTTAAGCTGAACGGCTGCATAAAAGAACCTGTACCGCAGAGTGCAACCAAGTTTTAAAATCAAATCAATGCTGGAAGTACACACCAAAGGTTTTGGACATTTCTTATTATTATTATTGAATACAGAGACTTAGAAATAGGCAAGAAAACTTTAAATTAAGTTGAGTGGCTTTAACAGCTAAACCTTACCATACATTGATGAATGAGAGACCTAAGATCAGTGGATTTAATGTGACTTTGTTAACTTCCTGTTAAGCAGACTCCTGTTGATTTTGTTGGGAATTTCGTTGGTATGTCCTTCCAGGACTACAACTTTATAATCAATCAATGAATCAAACAAGTATAAAATTGTGTTCTGCTCAAAATTGGACTGGACTGTTCTAAACTTAGCAGAAATGTTGTCTAACACTTTTTTTAAACCTTTAATTTATGTCTTATCTTATGTGTTGGAGGAATCGTTGCATTACCAATTATAAAAAAATAGAATGGCTCATAAAATGAAGGTAAATTGCAAATTATAAGTTATCGAGATGTTGCCTTATTATATAAAACATTTCCCTGCCTAATGGGAAATAATGAAAGAGTTACTTGCCTTTTGTGTCGTGATGTTTTAGTAACTACTGTATGCTCTTATATATCATCAAGCTTAATGTAATGCTGAAGTCAAAGTCTAATTTATTTGAAAGACCATCATTCACCATGTGAATGTGTTTTGCTTTTCTGTTTATTTGTGCAGGCTGTCAGCTGTTTGGTGCTTCTCCAAGATATTTAATATCATACTCAAGGCTCTCAGATGAAAACTTATTTTCTTTAGTCTGATGAAAAGGCCCTGTTGTCCCCAGCTCTTATCGAATTTGCCTAGCTCTTTATCAGGAGCGTATGACACGGCTTAGCTCCTCTATTTATCACATAGCTTCTCTTAACAACGCCAGAGGTACAGCAATCTATTTTAGTTTGGTACAACTCATGCTCTTTGTACATAATTTTAAAGTCAAATGGAGGATTAAAAAAAAAAAAAAACGTAGAAAATTTTTCATCTTTTGGTGTGACGTAGTTTAAGTATCTGATTTTACAAGATTTCAAAGGGAATATTTAGTAAAAAAAAAACAGAACAATAGAAGTTTTAATCTTATGAGTCTTATCTTTTCTAACTTTAAAAGCTATGATTTTGAAATATGTTTCTGTTTAATATCAGACTTTAGATCTGACTCATGGGACTGCTTGGCTTCTTTGAACCAAACCAATGTACAACTGCTTCCCACCATCCGTCTCTGTTTGATGATTTAAATCTGGAATTCCTCCGCTGACTGAAAGCTGCAGTTCTCAAGATGGTTTTCTCATTACTGTTCTCATTGGGATTCTCACAATTTTCACAATCATCCACTTGATTTAACTCAGTGAATCAAATCACGTGGTCTCAGTAAAAGAGTGTTTATGATGTCGTATAGACTTTGTTCACTAGCAAAAAATGGCAAGTAGGTACAACTGCAACAAGACGTAGTTAAGTGAAGTTTAACGCAAAGCGAATCACAAGATCGTATGAGCACATCACCATATCTTTTCTTGGAAACCTGTTTGAATAAAGTTAAAGAACTGCAGGATACTTCTCTCTATATAACTAAGCCTATTAATATAAACACACCATTGTAACTATAATTCGGAAACAGTAATTTCATGACTGAAGAATGCATACTTTTAGGGATGTATGATATGGTTAATATAGCTCTTTATTATTTAGTTTTTTGTATTCCTGACCAGACTAAGTGTCCTTTTACCTTTAAAAAGAGGTCAACCCTATACTACCAGCCTTGCTTAGATTGGCTGTGAGAAATTTATAGGTTAAATCCTGTCCTCTGCCTTTGCCATACTGTTCTAATTAAGAGTTCAGTGAAATTACACTCAGTTCTATCTGACATATTTGTGATTGATTTTGATATTGATTGATTGGGTCCCAATCAGGGCAGGTCTATAGACCTAATGGTCCCTATTTTATCTGCTTAGATCATTCATCAATTTGGTAACTAAAAACAGCAATTATGCAATTACATCTTTGAGTTATTTTCATTACATGCTACCTCCTATTTATTTAAGTGTTTGATGTTTAATATCCAGTTTCAGAAGCATTATAGATTAAATATGATCTCTAGTCAGCCTGTTAAGTCTACAAAGTGGTACTTTTGTCTCCCCCTTCTGTTTGTGAAAATATTTTCACAATTTCCCTATAGTTACTATTTTAGGATATTTCTTAAAAATAAGGAGTAAGAAACACAGTTTGACATTTATTCAACCGGACATCATTGCCTTCTTTTTGTAAAGAAGTTACGGCATTAGCTATTGGTGTGGCCTGTCATCAGTATTGTGTAAATTAAATGGTTTTAAGGCCTGAAATGAAACAGATGTTTGCTTGCATTAGGGTTAAGGTGCCAACATCTGCTGCAGCTATACATATTGATTGATTCGTTGTAAACTTTTAGTTTCAGTTTCATGTGGTTTAGGGTGCCTGTTTTTTTAATTTTGATTAAAAACATTAAAAAAAAAATTTGTTAATTTCATGGCTTGAAGTATTATATTTTTTATTTTGACACCCCTACTGGCTTCACATAATAAAACCAAGAATATTATCATGACCTCCTTAGGGCATTGCTCTAGGATCTATAGGTTGAGCTGGTTCCAGTATTGGAGACAATGACATTCAATAAAAGGACAAAAAATCAGAGGTTAGTACATACAACTTCAATATAGGAAAAATGGAAATATATAAATATATTCTCCTCAATCATATGCCCTATCTATAGGGCTACAGATAGTCAACGTGCTTTTCGGTGACATGGTGTGTACCACACTCAATGTGGACTAAAAGAAGCAAAGTGAAGAGTTGTCTTAGGAGATTAGAAAGAAAATATATACTCTCTTGTTAAAAGTAAAGGCTATAAAACCATCTTCAAACAGATTCATGTTTCTTCAGTTGCACATTTATTATTTAGAAATGTATGATTCATTGGGCTGTAGCCAATCTCCCAGGAAATGGCTGCTGGGGGAAAATTGATGACAGATCAAAGAGACAAATAATGTGGATGGTAACAAAAGGGCCCTGAAAAACTAAAGAACTTAAGGTGAACCACAAGCTCAAAGAATATCAGTGTCAGATCACATTATCTGTTGTCTGAGCCAAATTGGACTTAATGGGACCCTATACGTCCGAGCGCCCCCTTTCAAAGGGTTATTGAGCTTGTAGCTCAATAACTCTAAGACTAACACACTCTTATCATATGTCCAGATCTTCAACTAAGACTCCTCTACAGGACTATCTGCTTCATTCTAATATCCATCAACCACAGCTCCAACACCATGCCAAAGAGCACCAAGGTAGCAAAAATGCAATTTTTGACCAAGTTGTATGTGAAAATGTTGTTTTTTTTTTTATCACAACAAACTTGATTTTATAGTAAAAAACAAACAACATCTAAAGAACTGAAAATTGGATTATTCTCAAGGTCAACCCTGAAGCTTTAGGACAAGGTCGAATTTATAAACTGTTTTAAAGAAACAATATCTGACAAGTTCTATCAAAATCAATCTAATTCATTTCAGTGGAGTCCAATGATATAGTTAGATGCAGATTATTCAGATACAGAAGAAGCTGATCATAAATGTTAATTGGTAATAGTTTTTCCTGCCATTAACATCTCAGCTGGTTGCACTGATTGACTTTGCCGCAACCGCTCACTTTTTTTTGCTCCACAGCTTTTTAACACTTATCTGCCCCTGGGTTGACTATAATGTGCGTTCCTGATCGTTGGGAATATCCTGTTTCTTGTGACTTGCTTTAATTTATAAAGTTTTCCTGCTCTGTATCTAATTTAACCTGCTATGGGAAAACCATTTTTTTTAGAGTCTCAAAAGCAAATCATGATTTCATATATGTGTTTAATGGCCTCCCCAATTCATAAAAATACGCTATGCAGAAAAAATATTGTTTATCAGCGTCTTTTGACAGAGGAAGGAAGGCTCTTGAGGCAGAAATGCTAACAGGATGTTTCATATAGTTGCCTTTGAGACGCTTTGATGTGATTTCATGTGTTTGAGAATAGATTTCAAGATGTGTGTGAGAGTATGTGGTGGAATTTGGGAGGCTGTTCTGGCAGAGGATGTGTGACCTGCAGAAATTTAGTATGAGGAAGAGACATTTTTGGCAGCACCGTAGCGCCTGCTTTAACAATTAACCTCTTATCTATAAGTGGATGGTTGGTTGTGATGGATCTTGTTCCTATTTTGTTGCTGTATTCCATTGCAACACACACCAAAATAAGTACAGATCGGTGTGTGTGGGATTTTAATGTGTCCATGGAAGTTCAAAGTACTTTTCTTAAAGGGCTTTGCTGGGCAAGGTTCAAAATTTTTTACTGTATTTGAATGAGAGATGTTCACTAATAAAAGCAAACACGTGACTGACCTGTTGAATGTGACTGCTTTATCAGGGAGGAAGGTGCACCTCTGGGGCGAGGGGAAGATGTCTGCTTATGATAAGAAAATAGAAACATGGGCAAAACAGTGGCTGTGACAATCGGGGGAAGAACCCATTGTGCTGTTATGCAGGAAGCCACAGCCTGGGATGAGAACTGTAGGGCTTCCCTGACATTGATGTAAGTGTGTGTGTGTGTGTGTGTGTGTGTGTGTGTGTGTGTGTGTGTGTGTGTGTGTGTTTGTGTGTGTGTGTGGGGGGGGTTAAATGTTTTACTGCTTAGAGGGTGAAGCTGGCTGGCAATTTGTTTCCATTGATGTGTTTAGCCACACCTAAGAGACAAACCCTGTGACCTTTCTGCATTTTGCTTTTTTGATAGTTTGGCATGCCCTTGGGTTCGTGTGTACACTGTGTTTATTATGTTGGCAAGTTGTGCTAGATCAGAGGTAGACTTTGTTGTTTGGTAAAACATGACTTTCTGGTGCTGATTATTTGATTAGTCTTTGCTGCAGCGCTGCATTGTAATTGTGAGGAAAGGCTTGTTGCGCTTGGCTGCTTGTCCCACCGGTGCACAAATATCCTTCTTAAACAAGAATGCATATGCAATGATGGACCCCAATTTCCATGGTGGAATCTGGAAAGACAACATACAGGAAAATGTCTCATTGGTTGTTAAAAGCACTAAATTACCCCTAAAGGTATCTGTTTCTTATTGGCAGGATGTGTTAGCCTTATATTTCTTCTTACATATGCGAACATTAAGGAGTGTATATTTCAGCATGTCAGTTTATTTATGCTCTGTATTAGGGGAAACATCCTGAGTGAATGGAGAAATATGCTAAAGAAAATATAATATTCATAGGAGCTTACTACACAGGAAAAGGTAGAGGGGTTGAGTTACGGCCATGCAAGACTTCACAAAGTTTCACTTCTACAGAGTTTACTTAATTGTACATTGATAGTGTAAATATGTAAAATGAAACAGGTATCCAATTTGATTCCGCCTTGTGTAATGAAAAGGCATTCTGCTTGAGCCTTTTCACATCACGAACAGCAGTGGACAACATCATAGACCAATAAACACAGTACATAGTTCATGGATAAAGTTGTGGAGACGTTTAAAGCAGATTTAAATAGCAGAACAATATACATGCTCTGATGTTTAATCCGTTGACTAAAGGGAGCATTTTGCCTGCAAACCTACCAAAAACAAGGTTGTCCATCAAACAGACAGACAAGGAGAGCACAGCCATTACTGAAAGAAAACCATTAGATGTCCTTTTTGCAGTTTTATACAAGCCACATTTAGATATGCTGTCCTCATCAACCAGTGTCTTATGATTAATGTTGTTGATTTCAGTCTTCTTCAGAACATCCCATGTTAAGACCTACAGTACGATCTAATAATCTGTTAAAATACTTAATGTCATCTAACAAATTCCAAATGTTTTTACTTCTCTGTTGTGGGGATGTCTGGAATAGTCCAAGAGGCACACTATTGGCCTGCTACTGGTACATGTGACAAAAAGTACTTGTGCGACACAGCAGCATCCAGTTGAACACATGGTAATGGCTTGCTATGTATACCCATGATGATATGCCAATGTGTGTGTTTCAGATGTGTGTGTCCAGATATTATGCAGGGCTAAAACTCAGATTTGGATTGGCAAAATTGCCACAACTGACTGATGCCCCATCATCGAACCAAACCAATAGAATCAAACTTACATCAATAGGTTCGATGGACACATACACATGATTGCCTTTCGCAATCGCACTTCAGAAAGGGCAATTAAGCCAAATCAGAAGTGTGTAAAGGGTAAAAGAACCACAAACCACAAAAAGAAAAAAACTTTGTTTTCTTGTAGTTCTTTGTCAGAAGGCCCTAGTCTGGGACTTGAATCTCCTAATCCATGTGGATTTCAGTCCTGTAAGGTTGTGTGGATTCACCACAGCTGTCTGGAGTTCCTTTCCTACCCAGGATAGTGTTCTAGTGTGGATGAAAGGTGAAGTGATAGGAGCTAGGATAGGAGATTGTATCTACAATTTCCCCAAGTTGGTATCAGCCTCAGAATCAGAAACAGTCATCTTAACAGTTAGCATTAAAGTATAAGCAAAACTTACTTGGTTTCATTAGCTGTGCCCATCCCTACAATGTAGAACCTTCAAAGCGCTAAATGACTTATAAGGGGGAGTTATTGATTTTTTTTTTGTATTGGTCTTTATGGAAGTAAAGTAAGAAAATCCAGCGTTGTAAAGAAGTATTAAGATTTTGAGACTTAAGGGATAATCCAGCACTACAGTCATTTTGTAATGAAATGGATAGGCACTTTCTGTGTGTTCTTGACAGGCATAGTTCTAGGTCACAAGCCTATGATAAATAACGGTAGTAAAACGTTTGTAGGAAGTATTTTGTATGTTTCAATTAGCATTCAAATAGCATTACTTTGAGATAATCCTACATCCAACATTGCTAAAGAAGCAAAATGGTAATATTTTTGGCATTTTATGTTTGGGTTTGTCCATGTTTATTTACTATGGCAACCCTCCAGTAATGCGTGAGAAGTTCCCCTTGGAATGAAGTTTAAACATAAGGTTGGTGGAAAATCCCTCTATACTACCTAGACTGTATATCCTCCCCTCTCCTTTTCCCTTAGTCCCTTTTACAGTGATTAATGAAGGGACACAGGGGTCCCATCAGGCTGTGTTGAAAGAATTCCAAAGTCTCCGTCCACTCTGTCCTCCCAAGCTTCAAATATTTCAGTGCAGCACTGTCCCTCACTTCCTTTTATAGCCTCATTCCATCACTGTTTTTTATCTGTGCCGTATTGTGTCCCCTTGCTCTCCACATTTATCCCATAAGGAGAGACTTGGCAGACAGTCTGTCTTCCCTCTGGCTCTCCCAGCCTGTCCTGTTCACATTTCAGCAGCCTCCTTATCCATCCTCTTCCTCGTGCCCTCCTCTAGCACGTGCGTGTCTGGCTGTCTGTCTATCTGTCCTCAGTAGAGGTGAGGCTCTTTGGTGAGCTCATATGGAAGAATTGCCTGAGCAGTGTTTATAGAAAGAGGATACATACTTTGTTCTCACAAAACAGACGGATTTGGTCAGTGAACTTCAACAGGTGTTTGCACATTACATTCTGTAATTTGTTTGAGATTGACTCATAGGCTACTACAATAAAACCCTGACTTAATCTCGTCATATGTTATTTGAGAACCTTAACCAAGACAAAGCTATAATGTCTTGTCAAGACAGGGCACTCACTGATCCCTCTTGACTTTTTTGTAATGTTCTCTCCCCTGGAAAAATGACAAAAACTGTAACTTTGCATTCCAGCTGTGCTCTAATTGATAGGAAAGAATTATGTCTTGTCATGGGAAGAATGTTAACAAAATTAAACGCACAATTTGTAATAACATGATAATGTCCAATTGCTCTCTTTTGCATTCCCTCTCTCGCATGGCCTATTAGCTTTTCTTTTTTTCTTAGATGTCTGTTAACATTTTGTTCCAGACAGTTATATCTTAAAACGTATTTAATTACCTGACATAATAACTTGGCCAGACATTCAAAAAAATATTTTTCTCCTGCATACACAGAACTGAATGATAAACACTATGGTGCTTTTTGATATGGGCCATATGGGCGGCTATCCATGGTGCTTCTTTAGAAAAAGCAATGATAAAACATGAATAGTGCTGATTTACACGTCACAAAAGATTCCATATGTTGGGTTTATGCATGTGCAGTCAATGATTGGTGGGAAACTCTATGTTGTGGGAAGGGGCCCCGTTTTGCTTGTAAATATCCAGGGATATTATGGCTATAAATCAGAAAATGCCCATGTTGGGTTGGGACATTTGTTTTGTAATGTCTTTTTCTGTAGCCAGTGTGATATTACGGATAAATCAAAAAAGGTAAATATTGACAAACTGGAATAGTTACTGCAGATTTCTGTATTATTCAAGATCTGTATGAAGTAAAGAACTGGGGCAGAGTTTATTTGAACAAATGTTGCAAAAAATAATACACAAGGGACAACAAAAGGTTGAAAAAGTTAGCTATTGGGTCTATTTGCAATCGGATACTCCCAATCATACCAGAACCAACCACCGGTTACAAAATACCAGGCAACAATACGCCTGAGAATAACATGATCAGATTTTTATAAGAAAGTCAGTAATCACCTTTGTTTTGATCGTAAAAGCATAATATAATATAATATTTTAAAGAGGCTAATAGTTTAGGATATTTTTCTACTGATCTGAAATACATCCAACCACCGAAAAACGAAAAATTTATAACTATAGGTTTTCAAATGGTGTCAAAACAAAACTGTAACAAAAAGTTCTGTAATGTAAAATAAGGATGTTTTTATTTGGCTTGTATTATGATGCCACAACACACTGGAGAACCTCTACTTAAGACAAAAATTTGATTATTCTTCGTAAGACAAGCTCATTTTAGATGAGAAAAATTTTGTTTTTTCTCGTATAACCCCTGCAGATCAGGATTCCTAAAATTCTCTTTGTCGCCAAGAACAATCTTTTGTCGTTTCCCATTGTACCAGAACTTTCATCATACTTTTATCCAATTGTTGCAACAGCAGTTTAAGAAAAACAAGCACTGCGGTTCTCAGACCTCTCAAGTTTTCACATAAGTGAATGAATCCCATCTGTCATTGATCATCTTATTAGTGGAGTGAGCAGAGGGACTATCAAAATGGAAACATCTGACAAGTTGGTCTCATTTCATTCAAATCCAGAGCACAAATGTGACTAATCCCAGGTTAAATTAGTTCAGGTCGTGACAGGAAGTCCTGATTACAAAAGTGGCCCGCAGGGTTTTAGACTGGAGTCGCTGATGACCTAAGGCCAGTTATGGAGATGTAAGGTCGAGCCTTGTCAGAAGGCAGAAACCAGAGCCATGTTTATGCTGGAGCTTAGCCACAGGAGCACTTTTGGAGTTTCTGCTCTGCCCTGTCTTAAGGTCCCTTTGCTCCAGTTCATGTTCTCCTTTAGAGTCATGTTTTATACCCCGGAGAGTGACCCTAACCCACTGACCCTTCATTTCCCTTTCCCTTACTGGACTGCTTGGATTTCAGGATATGTACCTTGTATCTGTAAAATTTTCACTAAATTTTATGGCTTATTGTGTTTGACTATGCCTTATAGTCCTTTGAAAACATATTCAGACTCTTCAAAAACATTTAAACAAATCATCTCCATAGGCTGATAAGGACACAGAGAGACAGCAACTTTTAAACTTGTAAAGAGAAAGTTAGTGGTGTTTTAACTAGAAACTGAATGGGTTATTCTGCTGATGAAGAGAAAAAAAGAACTGTGAAAGCTTGTAATGGGTTTCACAACATTTCCACCATCATGAAGGCATTTAGACAGCGTTTGTTGCTTATCGCGATTTGACCGAGTTTAACTATGCCAACACAAGCATGCTGATGTTTGATGTTTTGGTTCAAATGTGTGTGTATAAAAGTTAAAATCTGATTGTTTAACTAAGCCCAAAGTTTACCTTTTGTCTGTGGAGAAAACAGTAAAAGAAAATATGAACTGTTCTTCATGACCTGCTTCCCTATGTTTTGACCCATTTTCAAACTTTGGATGACATTTCCAACCCCTTTTGCTTTTAAAAAATAAAGCAAAGCACATAGATCTTATTAAACTGAAAAATTGCAAATAATTTGGTTTGGCACTTTATATAATTCAGTTCAAGCATTTGAAAAATGTTAAAAATTCCAGACTTGCATTTGCGATGGAAGCAATTACCGAGCCCACATGTGAATCACTTACACAGAAAACAACAGTAACATGCATTCTCTGTGAGAAAATGTAACTGGTGTTCTGGATTTACTATAGACACAAGGAAGCTCTAAACGGCTGCAACAACTCAGTCAAAACATGTAGTTTTGTTGGGGTTTTTTGCATATTGTGAATGAATCCCCTTTTGAAGGAGAAAAATAACAATAATACTGAATGAAGTAAATTATCAGAAGAGGTTTATTCTTATAGTAGTTGGTAAAGACTTTTCAGCTGTTAATTTCTAGCATTAGAAATATTTCACAGAGATGTTTTTCAGCTGGCAAAGGGAGTATCAGCTGGGAGATGATATAGTGCAGAAGCCTGTCTGGTCAAATCTAGCAGTGTACCTCCATCAAAATTTTTTAAACACTTCCCTGAACTTTATGTAGTCCAGGTGTTTTTAATTGAACTGTCTTGCTGGCTCTGTTTGATATCTGTCTCTTTAGTGTGAACGAGGACAGCTGTGGCCTTGGCACATCGTAGTGCTGACATATAGGCTGAAATTTTTCTGTACATATTTTCTGTATAAAAACCTGTTCAAACACACAAAGAGGGAAGTGATATTAAAACACACAGATCCATAGTCCACTTGGGCTCTGAAAAATCCCTGCATAAACATATAAAATTCTATTCTTGTCTATTCTATTAGTTTTTAGGCTAATATCACTGGTTTTAATCTTGCCATGCATGTTGGTGCATGGCAAAATGCAAGTTACCTTAGTAAAAAGTCTAAAAAGTGAGTCAAATGGCTTATTTTAAGGAATAGGGACTCCTGTTTTGATAATGTTTGTTGCATTGGATAGCCCCTGTGTTGCATAGGGGGTGTTTTTACATCAGAGACTTAAACATTTATTCAATGCAACTTCATTGGAAGGTATTTTGAGCTTTTAACTCATTTTGGTAATTTAAGTTCAGTACCCTGCAAATGCCACTAATAGATCAGACATTGATCAAGCAAAGTACTCAAAAAGTATCTCATACATTCGGTTTAAATTTTAAGGTGAAGTGAGTGAAACTTCACCACCTATGCTCATTTCACTTTGCACCTGGGAACTCCAATTATCTTCTTATGAACAGAGGGCTGCTGCCTATCTGCAGCACTCTATAAGCAAAAGGAAGGGTTCACCCTGGACAGGTTGCCTGTCAAGCACAGACATACAACCATAGAATTAGAATTCAACTTTATTGTCATTACATTGTCACAAGTACAAAGCAAGGAAATTAACTCTCTGCATTTAACCCATCCCCTTGGGGAGCAGTGGGCTGCCCTTGTGCAGCACCCAGGGAGCAGTGTGAAGTTAAGGGTCTTACTCAGGGAGCCAGATTGGCAGTCTGTGGGAGTGGGGCTTGAACTCAGAACCTTCGGCACTCAAGCACAATGCTCTAACCATTTAACCACCACTCCCCCGTGCACACAACCTCACTACCTAAGGGCAATTTCGTGATGTCATTGAACCTAACCTAATCCAGATTATTTAAAGCGAACTTACACATGCACCTGAACAATATGCAAACCCCCAAGCCAAGACCCTAGTAATCAAACCTAGGACCTTCTTGGTGCAAAGCTACAGTGCTACAAATGGTGTAACCCCACGTGAAAACAGATGTTTACCTCCGCCAAGGATGTTATGTTTTTAGGAGAGATTGTGTGTCTGTCTGTGTGCAGGATAGGTTGAAAAGTTATGGATGGATTTTTTTTTTCTTCGTTTTTATCAGCAGCTCTTTAACAATGGCTCAAGGCAGACTTGATTGATTCTTTCATTGCGTTTTTAATATTAATATTATTATTATTATTATTGTACTCAGTTTCTGTGAAGCTACTCAATGTGAGGAAAACTATCTTGTCCAAAGTTGAAACTTAAGATCACACAGTCCTTAGAGTCAAGGTTAAGGTTTAAAGGTTAAAAGTCGGAAATGTGGTTTCTGGCAGGCAGCCAGCAGATCCGCCTCATATGGTCCTTTTTGTGTGATTTAGTGTCTGTCTCTGCCTTTAATCACACCTTCAGATGCATTTTGCACCTTTCATGCCCATCTGATACCTTGACGACCAAGGCCACCACACAAATGGTGACTATGCTTCCCTGTCCTGCTGTCCTGTGTGAAAACTGAGAAACCATCACTTAAAGGCTATTTATCATTCCCATCCTTTTAGACTGGATGTGCTAACAAGTCTGATCCGTGACCATTTAGACTCTGAAACGTGATGGGGTCTTTTAAACAAACGGGCATCCTAAAGATGTCTGTCACAAGATCTACCTAGGGAGTTTTTACTATGTGAAATATGTTAGTCCTTGAAGTTAATCTTTCTTTATCAGGATCAAGGACCTCTTGATGTATGTTCGTGTTTCTAGGATATGTTTTTCAGTTTGATGGTAAATCTTTTGTAGGATGTTAAACCTTTAAAGGGTAGATAAGGAATGTGCAGCTGTGTGTCAGCATGATGAATTTAGATATGTCTCTGACTGTGATTTTGTGTTTCTTTATCTGGTTTATGACATCCTTTGGACTCCATGGTTTCATGTACAAAGCTGATCTAACTCTTTTTTTATGTCTCTTTTGGGGGCACCTGTAAATCGTGCAGACAGCAAGTCCTTGTTATCTATTCATGTCAGTAATGCTTCTATGCCACCCTTATATTTCAGGATATGGTAAATCTTCTTATTCTGCTATGGGGATCTTTAGACAAATTTGTGGTCAAAGTCATATGAAGGCTCTCTAATTTTAGTTTCATTTCAGTACTTGCTCGTTTTTTTTTTCTTTAATATCCTTTAAGTTTGTTTAGTCTGTATTTGTTATGTGTATGTGTTTGTCTATTGTCTTGTCATCATCCTGTCCTTCCATCTGAGTCTCCTTGTTAGTTTTGGCTACTTTTGGACTCTGAAAGGAAGTGTTGGGGAGCGGATATGTCTGTGGTAAACCTAATCTACACAACATGCAGTGATTCATATAAAGCAGTGACTGAAACAGACCACAAGCAGTCCACACAAACCAACCCTTTTCATGACTTACTGTGTTGTATGATACTAAACAAAAAGGAGAAATGCATATTTTTAATATATATTTGGGAGCATTGGGAATTTATTTCACAGCAGTGGAATAAAAGAGAAAAGCAATGAAAACTAAATTATAAAAACTGTGGGTTATCATATCTAAGAAAGTGGTCACTACTTATGCAGACACATACAACAGGTTTATTTAAACTCAAACACACTTTACAAGGCCATAGACAGATCTAGAATCTAGGGCACATATTAAAAGTATTAATAGCCTAAGTCAATCTACGGTCAAAATCTAAATCAACATGTTATTTATTTTTATTTAGTACAGCGTTCAGTGCATAGGTCCTGTTACACTGTTATCAAATTTATCTTTGTAATTATGTTGTGTTTCTTTAGCGGAAATAGTCAATTTCCTCTGAATGATATGTATCTTAATTGTTTTCTCTACCTTTTTCTTTCTGAGCCTAATGTTTCATAGTAATGAATATAATGGGTGCCACACTTCATAATTTAAACTGTTTGAATATTAACATTATTGACATCATAGCATACCCATTTTGAAACCAGCTTTGATGTATAGGATCATCATCCTATAAAATCGAAAATTCAGGAGGAAGTTCTTAATTCCTATTGTTCCACGCAGTTTGTCTACAAAGGACAGTGGCTGAAAATCACAGCATGATGCTGCCACCACTGTGCCTTACAATAGGTATTGTGCTGTTTTAAGGTTTGAAAGTATCATCTTCATTCTTCTCAGCATCATACTTGTCATTATGGACAGTCCTTGTCTCATCTGTGCAAAGAACTTGTATATATATATATATATATATATATATATATATGAAGCCTTTTCAGGGGAAAGATATGTTCTCAGAAACAATAAATGAGGAGTCAAAGTAGATCTTAGGTGTTGCTCATGTCACGTCGTTTTCTGGCACCTTTAACTAAAATTGGAATACATTTTCTCCTATCAACTCAACATCTTTTCAGACCAAAGATAACACAAATATTATTTTTATATAATAAAAGGAAACGGTCCCATCTGGTTGAGTATCCTGTTGTTTAGACTGTCATTTGGCCCTTTGTCATTGTAGTTTGACATGCAGGGCTGTTTATGCCAGAATAAAAAATAAAAAAAAAGCAGTCTGGAGGAACCGGGGTCTACATTCATTTATTCCATTCATTGGAAGCGGTTTGTTAAAATTTGTTAAGATGGTAAATAGAATATATTCCTGTGAAATAAATGGAAAAATGTTGACATATCAGCAAAAAAGTCAAATAAGATAGGAGATAAAGTAATATTTTGTAAAACAGTGGTCAGGATTTGAAAAAAAAATGTATTACCTAAAAATGACACAAAACTAGAACAATTGAACCAGTAGAAATACTTGTCCCAGATAGGACTCTAAAAAAATCTTTATTTTCAAAATAGTTTCCAGAAATTATACAGCATATTCATCTTAAAACAGTTGCATGTCTTATTCTAACTGTATATCTAATTAAATGTATTTATAACTTTTTTGTAAATTTGTTTGCTGTTGCAATCAAAAGTATTCCTGCCGCATACCTAAAATATGGAAAAGGTGACTCTGCCAAAAGTCAAGGTATTGTGACTCTGGGTGGAGAAACAGGATGCTGTTGCTCAGTCCCATTGTCCTTTGGTCTGACTGTTATAAGCTATTTTGAGCTCGTAAACTGTAAAGCTGAATTGATGTTGCATTTCTTACTGAGGTTTAATTGCTTCTATGGGAGCCGGTCCTTTGTGCATCCGCTCCAGAGTGATGCAGTCTATTGTCTGTATGTTGGATTTCCACCTCAGTATGGAGAAAGGTTATGGCTGAATGCCTTACATCCGTACCGTGATGAGGTGACCTTCATTATTTTTCATATCCCACATCCCCCAACAGACCCTTGTTGATTTTGCGATTTCATTTTTACCTGAAATTAAAAATGTTGCTTTGGAACATCAAATGATTCCTTTGTGTGGACATATTCACTCTACCATATTTGACGGATGCTAATTTGAATCTAGAATTTGCTAATTTTATCTAAAGCATGAAGAAAAGAGGTCTTTGGATCCAATAAGAGTGGAAATAATGAAATTCCGCCTTGTGCATTCCATAAGAAGAGGAAGAGGGTCTTTTGCTGGAGATCTGGGATCATTTAGTATGATGGCTGTGCAGTGAAAAGAGTTTTTTGTGTGCCTCAATACAGCCTTTGTAAGTGTCAGACCGAGGACGGAGAATTATTTTGATTATCTTTTTGTTGCCTCTGTGGGAATAAAGTAGTCTTTTAGATTTGATGAACAAGAGGAGGAGAAGGTATTTGCTTATTTTCTGACTTTGCAGACTATGGTACTGGTGCGAAGGTGGAGGATGTAGGAGGGTATAGAAAAAGAAACGTTATAAGTTAGAGCCTTTCTGTGATGTCTGCAATAAAAGCTTAGCACTCACATTGTATTCTTAAGTCTGATTGGTTTTATATCTTAAAAGTCAGAATAAAAGTCAAAAATACATAAATCACAAAGGTGTTGCCATTTATGTATGTTTTATTTGAATTTGCCGACAGTTCACAAATGAAAGCTGTTTTGAAAATTATATGTCAGTATCAAAATAGTTTTATTTTCTGTTAGTTGGTTTATTAATTAGTTGAAATTCCCAAATTAAACTGTCTGTCATGGTTTTAAGGTATTTGGCCCACATGCAGACATGGACAGGGGAAAACAGTAGCAGTTTAGGATGTTTATTTACTACATAAAAATAATGAGGGGAACTCCAGAGCAGAATCTGAGCAGCAGGGATTCAGAGACCAGTCCTCAGAGCACGGAGACAGGCGGGTGAGCAATCCAGAGCTCAACGAAATGAGGGAGACAGGAGACAGGTTAGAACCAGGCATCCAACACATCAAGTTTCAAAGATCCGTCGACAGGACAGAGGCCTAGGCGTACAGCAACAGTTTAATACTCTGGCATCCTTTAGCTGACTGAATGCTCCTCTTAAGCTCAGCAGAGCAGCCTCAACGAGCCGCAGGTGCTGGACCACGCTCACCTGTCAGAACACAGAACCCTGACACGGCCATGGTTTTTGTTCTGTTTAAGTTTTCTTTTTGAGTTTTCATTGGTTTCATTTCCATTTTGTAGTATTTTACTTGTTTACTGGTTGCATTTGAGTTCTTATGTATTTCTTGTTTGCCCTCTGTTGCCCTCTTGTGTCATTCTCCTTTCTCTAGTTAGCTTCTAGATCCTTCTGTCCACACCTGCTCCCAATCAGTTGATTACCCCAGGCTTTGTTGTGTTTGGCATATACTGTATATTCCTCTCTTCAGTTACTGCTTTGCTGGTTCCTCGTCATTTCCTTGCTCCTTATGTGTGACTTTTCTGACGTCTTCTGGTTTTTGGTTTCCTGTATTTTGTTATTTTTGGATTTTTTCTTCAGTTGCCATCTTTTGGTCATTACATCTGCAAGAAACCACCTTAGCTTCCATCTCTGCATTTGGATCCTCTAAAAAACCTTGACACAACCTGACAAAAACTGGTTTCTAATTTATTTTAAATGATACTGAATGAGAATCCTTATTTCAAGTTTAAACTGCGGAAATCTGTATTATAAGCCAATCAGGTAACTATTCAAGGTTCAGTCAATGTCTGTGAGTTGACTTAGTGCAACAAAAGCTCATTAAATCAAATAGTAGGAAACAGGCTGCGCCTTATACAGTGGAGCTTGCTGCAAAACACTTAAATCAAGGACAGGGTTTCAGAGCTCATCAGTAACTGAAATATCTGATTAGGGATGGTTTTTTTTCTTATTTTATTTAGGTCAAAATTCTGACTGTGTTTGTTAAGTCTAGTCATTGTAACTTTTCGGGTTGTATTTCTCATCTTACTTGTTTTGTCCATGACACTGTTGAAATAATTTTAGTTGAAAATAGTCTTCAAAAGTTTAATGAATAAGTTCTGAATAAACTTTTTCTAGTCAGAAAAGATTAATTGAAATAGAGCTTATCACTATTTAAACAAAGGCTAAACTCTAAGCTCAAAGCAGCACATCACACTGTCCTATCATCTCAGATTAAGCTGTGAATTTTACTTTATTGAACACATAACTTAATCTAATCTGCAAAACTAAGTTTTGTGGGATTCCATCAGTTTATATGAGCTCTAGAGTCATTTCCATCTGGGTTATTGTCACCAGTGATCTGAGCTTCATTTGGGTCTCGACCCCCCTGACCTTTAGGAAGCTGTGACGGATCTCTTTGATCATGCCAAGTCTACACAGACCCCAGGCATTTTTTGAGTGTGTTTCTTGTCTCACACAGATCACCCTGTGATGGTGGGTGGTTTGATTGGAATGTGGACGTCTAAAGAGGAATTGTTCTTGTCAGTCATCATGCAAGTCTCTTTTCATAGATCCACAAGGGCCCAAACTTTCTACACGACCATCGTGACTCATTTGAGCCACTTCTCGGTGCTTCAAACTAACATGTAGAAGTGTGCAGACATTGGTGTGACAATCAGCCGCTCTGATTCAAAAGAACTGAGTGGCATTTGTGAACGACAAACCACACAAACACAGCTGCTCACACCAACAGTTCAGCCCCTGACTGTGTCCCATATATTGCACATAGAGGAACATCATGCTGTGTTTGTCCAGATGTGGTAAACATGAAATGGTGGTGTTGATGTGAATATGTGAAATCTCTGCTATGGACTAATGTTGTCTGCTTTGTGTCTAACAGGGTGGAAAGAAGCACAGTGGTCCATGTGGGGGAAGAGACTGCAGCGGAGGTTGTAAATGCTTTCCAGAAAAGGGTGCCAGGGTAAGTCCCTGTCCGTATCTGCTGCTTCCAATAGTTGTGCAAACACTCCTCTGCTTCTCTCTCTTCTCTTTGCTGACTTCACAACTTAACCATCACCAACCCCCGGTTCTCAGTCTAGAGAGCCAAATAAGGCCCTGAGGCCTGAAAGCTGATCTGAAAATAAAACTTTTTTTCTATAAGTAAAAGCAAGACATATTTAGAGCCTTGAAACTGTATTTATAGTTTTTATTTTCTCTATTTTTTGTCATTTTGCAAATGCTAACTAACTATGATGTATAGAAAACATTTGAGAAACATCTTTCACTGCATTTTTACAGCTTCCCTTTTTTTGATTAAGCTATTTTAGTTTCTGCCATTTAGAGAAACAAAATTGCCTCTTCATTCATAGCGGGAGTTTTCAACCTTGTGCAGTCCGGGACAACATCTGATGAAAAGTAGGGATGCATAGACATACAAATTGGGGCAAATATTGATATTTGATATTAATATTTCTGTTATGGTGGATAAACACTATTATTTTATATAGTATATATATGCTTCCTTATCCCTTTGGCACTATGAAAAAAGGACCACATCACTCTTCTGCTTAAAGCCGGGGGCATACACAGTGTGATATTTTCAATCGTTGTACTCAACTAAAGCTTAAACTGCACCATGAAACCGCAGGGTTTAAAAGTTCACAACACACGATGTGTGTTCTTACACTGTGCAGCCCGACAATCTGATGCGATCTACCTGCTCAAACTGCATGTCCAAAAACCACCCGTCAGACTCAGTTCCGAGAAATGGCGCTGTTCAGACTCGTCAGTCTGGAAGAAGAAGAAATCTGTTGTTTGCACATGCACAGTTTCTGGTAAATCGACTCGTAGCTCTGCTTTAACAGCAGGATTTGTCCACGAACGTTACATGAGGACCGACTGAATTTCAAACATGTTTGATTTTCTCCCGACTTTACAATTCCTGATTGGGAGGTGGTTGTGAGAGGCTAATCGCCCCTCGTTACCCAATGTGCACTACACGATGGAGGATGCACAATGAGGCTGAAAAGGGCAAAAATTCTTCAGGTATATGCCTGGCTTTAGTTAAACATCCACAATCCTGCTCTGAATAACTTTCCCTTTGAAATCACTAACCCACTCCCCTCGTACGCCTAGTTAATTGATCGAAATAAACATCGGTTTTTGATATCAATCTATTTTAACTTTAGCAAACTGTTAAAAAATGACTGATATTTTATTGTACATCGCTAACGGTGAGGCTGTACAAGATGGCACTGACAACGGAGGAGGTTGAGGATGCTAAATAAGGTGTGTCACAGAGATTTCAACAAAAGTGATGGAGAAAACATGATGCTAACATCATTATGTTTCCCCTTAAAGATTATCAGAACAATGTTCAGTTATTTTTGGTCTCCTCTACATGTTTAGAGATTAGAGGTCATATTTTGGTCATCTGTTTTTCAATTCTAAACATGCAAACTTTTAGATTCTGTGTAGAGGTGAGAACTTTACACAAAAGCAAATTCAAATTTTCACATTTTTACTTGAAAATGATTTTTTTTTTCACTTCACAATTTTAGTTCTGTTGAATAGGCCTGTTGCAGCAAATCTAAAACCTCCTCCTAGAGTCACCTCTGAGCATGCTCTGCAGCATGAGTCACTGTAATGTATAAATCATTAAAACAATCTTTTATAAACATTCTAAATAATATGAATCCGTCAGACTGATTCGGCTCCATAGGCATATG
>NW_015151081.1:58609-117888 GCF_000732505.1 Cyprinodon variegatus | reverse complement strand
GGAGGAAGTAGCGACTAGCATAAACCAACATGCTAGGCTACAATGAGAAGGAAGGAAAACTGAGTTTTTTTTATCGAACTTTTATCGACCCTCTTTTTTTCTATTGCGCTACACGTCTATCGATCGATATATATCGTTATTGAATTATCGCCCAGCCCTATGTCAATCTATTTTAACTTAGTGAACTGTTAAAAAATAACTGATATTTTATCGTACATCACTAATGGTGAGGCTGTACAAGATGGCGCTGACAACGTAGGAGGTTGAGGATGCTAAATAAGGTGTGTCACAGAGATTTCAACAAAAGTGATGGAGAAAACATGATGCTAACATCATTATGTTTCCCCTTAAAGATTATCAGAACAATGTTCAGTTATTTTTGGTCTCCTCTACATGTTTAGAGATTAGAGGTCATATTTTGGTTATCTGTTTTTCAATTCTAAACATGCAAACTTTTAGATTCTGTGTGGAGGTGAGAACTTTACACAAAAGCAAATTCAAATTTTCACATTTTTACTTGAAAATGATTTTTTTTTTCACTTCACAATTTTAGTTCTGTTGAATAGGCCTGTTGCAGCAAATCTAAAATCTCCTCCTGGAGTCACCTCTTAGCATGCTCTGCAGCATGAGTCACTGTAATGTATAAATCATTAAAACAAACTTTTATAAACATTATAAATAATATGAATCCATCAGACTGATTCGGCTCCGTAGGCATATGCATTATCTCTGATAATGTGAGGCACCTTCCTTCTGTGAAAAGTGTTGAAATTCACAGCATTAAACATTACGAAACACATTTCATAGCAAAGAGACCATCTGGAGTTTGGGAGACTGATTAGAGTAAAACAAATGTAAAAGCAAAAAAAAGAAAGAAGGTTTTACCGGTAAATCAGACAGACATAGACTAAACATCTTGGGATAACAACCTAAGGGTGAATAACAGAGGTTCTGCATGACTAAAGGCTTTGTTTTGATTTGGACACGTGATGCAGTAGAGTTTAACTTCCTTAATGACTTTTCAATTCCATGCATAGAGGGTTTGAAAAATTACTTCTACATCTAATGCAAACATTCTTCAAACAAGAGAAGGTTTCATTAAAGAGGGTATAATTTGACATTACAATCCAAGTTTCTCTTTTTTTATATCAGGGTGGATGTTTTGTTCACACAAACAAGGAATAAAAATTATCATTTAGACTCTGATAAGAGTAGATTAGAAAAGAAATAGGAATATAAAACTGTGATAAATAAAGCCAGTGTATATGGAAAACATTCTCATATGCAAAAGAGCACACAATGTGCTAAAATGTGAGGTTTCTTGCAGGTGTAACTTCTCACATTAAGACATCATGCAGCAATAACATAAGTGAAGAGATGGGGGGCAATGAGTCCAGATTAACAGCATCATTTTAAGTGAGGTGAAGGTTAATGTACCTAAACACATGATAATCTCTTCAACCCAGCTCTAATTTAGCTCTTATATTTTACCCTTTTCATTGATTCATTGTTACACATTCCAAGTCCAAATGATGACAAATCTGTCCTATTTCCTTTCTTTCTTTCATCTTATGAACAATGATCATGGGAATAATAAATGTTGTTGTTCAGACGTAAAACGCAGTAAACTCAAGCCTCAAATCAACACTTATAAACCATGCCTATAAACTGGTTTGAACAGCTCCTGTGGGAGCTTCTCTTTAAAAAGACAGGAATGAAGACGGGAATGTCTTCCAACTGTACTTTGTCATGCGCTGAGAATTTATTGGACGTTCTTAACAGTTAGTCTGACCTTTGAAGTGCTCTCTGGATGTGTATACAGGAAGCCCATGTTCAGAGAAACAGTGATACGGAGTGAGGAAGTTCTACATTCCACATCTGAAGACGCAAAAGTCTTATGATGAGGTCATCAGTCCACCTATCTCTTCCTTCCTTCGTATTCCTGACTACTGCCCAGTATTGCCCAGAAACAAAAGAAAATATTTTCAGTAACAATGGGCAAGAAGGAGGTTTTATTGTTTATTGCAAGAGTTTGGGTTTGATGTATGAAAACAAAAAAAACAGCTTCAGCATCCTGCTCTACTTGAGACGGGTAAAAAAATTATTCAGTCTTTTTATTTTTCCAGTTTTATGCCACTTGTTTCCTCTTTACTAGCTTTTTGGCCCCAACGATCTCTCTGTTGTTTTTCTAATGTGTCTTGTTGAAAAGTTTCCATTAGGGAGAGTTATGCAGTTATGCTCTTCACTGGAGGTTTAAAACTGATCCACTGCAGATGTCTGGATTGGCTACGATTTGCTGCAGCTGTTGTGATTAAGTGGTGATTGGTAACGGTTTGATCGCTACATGGAAACAGACAAATTTGCTTACCAAATAACCTTAACGAATAAATAAAAACTAATTTGATCATGTCTAGATGTTAGATGCAATTATCACATTTGTTTTACAATTGTGGGGGTTTCAATTCAAACTAATGATGTTTCTAAGTTGTTGTTTTTTCTGTTTGAACTTTTCTGTTTCATGTCAAAATCCCTGAATAGTAGCATAAATTTACAATGTAATCCAATGATTTCATTCTTTTTAAACTATTTAATCATGCTTCAGGTTGATTTTATAATAAAGTACCGGTATTTGAGTTTGCAGCATTGTCTTTGTTCAAAGACAAATTATTGTTTGCATGAATGTCGATAAGTTCAACGCTTTTTGATATTTTCCCAAATAAGGGAAATATTTTATTTTAAATATAATTAAATCAGAAAATAATGAGTAACATGAATCAAAAGCTGAATAAATAGTAGCAGGAAAGGTGAGATGGGGAGAAAAAAAATGAAGGTGAAGAAATATATATACATCTATATATCTACTGTATAAGAGCTGTGTGTTTTATTTTTGGTGAGATAAAAATTAATGTCTTGTAAAACCAAATATCATAAGAAACAGCATGAAACAAAATATATATATATATATAATTTTGAGAAAAATTACACAGGTTTTGTCAATAAATTGATTTTTTTCATGAACTGAATTAGGAAAAAAATCCTGGATGATATAAGATGCACCATTTTGGCTGAGGCGTGCTCAGTTCTCAAATCTCAAAAAAAAAAAAAAAAAAAAAAAAAAAAAGAGCATCAGAGAGCCTAAAAGAATGAGGCTGATTCTTTATTGGGGAACAAATATGTTAATTTGAGTGGGGTTTTCTGCTTTAGGCTTGACAGACTTTTCTCCTTCTGCCAGAAAGCAGATAAACTCCAGTTTCTCAGTGTTCTCTTCCAATGCCTTCATTGTTTTCCTGCATCATTAGTGGGTTTAATTCATGAGATCTACAATAAAAATTAAGGAACGCACAGTAAGATGGAGACAATGATTAAAGCTTCTAAAGTAGTTTAGAGGTCTGTTTTATAACATGGGAAACATGGGTTTCATAGAGCTGGCAGCCTTACTCACAAAGAAAAATGAAAGATTAACGAGCCCTGCGAGGTAGGTGGTTTTTAGAAACAGTGACGTTTTGTTGCCTCTGAAGCCGCAAAACTAGAAATCAGAAGAGTATGAACACGGAAACGACGCCAATCATCAACAATAACTAATATTACAGATGATTCCTCCCGGGCTTCCAGCCTTTATGAGAACACAGCTACCCATGGCGGGTTTTCTGCTGAAAACAATAAGCGTTGGTAACGTCCTGTGGATGAGCTCAGTGACTCTTTCTTTCCACACAGTGAACATGGAGAGAAAAACAAACTCTGAAAAAGAAACAGAGGAAAAAACATGGTACCCGGTATAGACACTGTGCAGATAGGGGGATGCTGTTTTTTTTCCATATTGGACAGGAAAGTACAGGAAGTTATGTACAAACATTATCTACTGATCTACTTTTCATATAGTCACTCTCTGTTTTGTGGGAACAAGACTCAATGTAAGTTTGACCCATGCTATAAATGGCAAATTTCCTTTTTCCATAAAAACAAGCCCATACAATCTGAATGGGACACAGAATGAACACTGATGTTAGTTATTCGTAAAATCTGATAGGCCTCCTGTTTTTTTTAGAGGCTCCGTGTATTTTCTCATTTTTACTTTAGTTCAACAATTTAACAATATAAGCAGTTCTTATTTGTTTAAACCAATGTGGTTTTTTTTTCTTTCTTTACCAAGGCTACATTCAAAGCAGTCATGACTCTATAAGGCATTGAAAAAACTCATCCTCAAATTCAACTGAAGGGCTTGTAAAAAAATAAAATAAAAATAATTATAATAAAAAAACTCTGACAATGATTTAGTTACCTAAAAACTAAATCATATAGTTTTATGAAGTTTGCACCATATTGGAAATATTTATTTGAATTAACCCACATATTTATTATTACTCTCTTTCTTTTTCTTTAACACAATATACTGACCACTTGGTATTTCCTTATTTTGGCCACTACAATTTATATGCATATTGACCGTTCATGTATAGCATTTTAAGATAAGGCACTTGAAATAGCCTTTCAAAGTGGCATCTAAGTAGTCCTTTGCAAATGCAGTATTTAATAGGGATGTCTGATATCAGCCAAAAAATGAATATTAGAATATACTGGCCACCCTCTAAAGCCTTTGATATTAGAAGCATAGCAAAGTGATAGAGACATTTTGCTTCTTTCTGTCCATCCATCTATTTTCCATCACGCTTATCCCTGCTAGGGTCGCAAGGGGTGCTGGTGCCTATCTCCAGCTGTCATTGGGCGAGGGGCAGGGTACACCCTGGACAGGTCACCAGTCTATCGCAGGGCAACATAGAGACAAACAGGACAAATGACCGTTTACAAACACACTCACACCTAAGGGGAATTTAGAGAACCCAATTAACATAACAATCGGGTATTTGGACTGTGGGAGGAAGCCAGAGTACCCGGAGAGATTGTCATGTCTAGCGATGTGGCAATAAGAATAATTGTCTTGATGCCAAAAAACAAGGCCCCCGCGGTGCAGCCACCAGGAATAAGCCAGTACCAAACACTGAGCACCACCAGTGCACCAGCGAACCCAGGCGCCAGCCAGCGGGCGGGTGGCAGGACGGGGGGAATGGGCTCCGCATTTAGCGGACACTGGAGATGTTCTTGGGATAGGGAGCAGTTCAGACCCCAACCTGACAAGTAAAAAAAATCTAATAAATTTTAAATAAAATAAAATAAAATAAATTAACACATCTCTGTGAAGAGAAAAATAAATAAATAGATAAATATATAAATAAAAGAAAAAAATAAAAACGCGGACGCACATTCACACATAACGCTCATCCAATAATCCCTCAGTTAATAACCACATGTTATTAAGGATTAATCTCACTTGATCAAACCTTTTCTGTCATTCCACCCTGTTAAGTAAGTTATAAAAGTATGTATGATTAATGCTGATATCCTTTTAGGTCAAATCATCATCAGTCAATCTGTGTCATATTGGAAATCACACCACTCTGTACCTATTTAACACAGGATTGTAATTCAGTACATATGATCTCATCCTTTCCTGCAGATGTTTGTGGTCTGCTCCTTGTTTAAATACACCAGAGAAGACAACGTGATAAAAATAAATGGTTCATGCGTGTGAGACTGTGGGAGGGAAGGGAAGTAACAACCTGCTACTATCACTAAAACTCTGGAAGGGAGGATTTTTCTCTTCCTGCAACTGCTAGAAAGAGGAATTCAGTAGGGATGTCTGGCTGGCAGAGTCCTGTGTAAAAATTAAGCTGTGGATTTGGAGGGAATGTGCAAGGAGATGCTTGAACTGACAGACAGAAAGCAGCTGTTGATTAGAAGATGGACAGGTTTATGTAAAGCTAAAGTGTTGTTCCAGATTCCACGCACATAAACAAGACATTTTTATGTGCAGTATTGATTCAATTACAATATTCAAAGGCAGGAATTGTTTCTATGGTCCTTATTAAAATCACAGGGTATTAGTAGAGCTGTGAAGCATCAGACAGCAGTTTGTTTCTATTTGATTAGAATATTTTTAACACTGAATTCCTCTAATAAATTATAAAACTCTGCTGATTGACGTTTTTAGCAAGTAATGTAAGACTGGAAAGTTGGTGCCTGGGAAAATATAGATAAAATGTTATGAAATGAAAGTTTCTATTTTTATTTATTGTGGTTTACAGAGCAGCTTTGCAGCTCATACAGATTGAAGTATCCTTTCTTTTACCTTTTTGCTGCTATTATATTCATACGGAGCTCCTTTATAATTGTACAGATCTTAATGACATTGTTGAGAGGGTAGAAATAGTAGTAACATGAGTCATTTTCCATTCATTGTGTTTTTTTTTTTTTGTTTTTTTTTTTGCTTTTAAAACAGGATACACCCACTAATGCATGTTGCAGATCCCCTTCATTCATTGGGGAAATCATTTCCTTTTCTTTTCTTCTCTTTTTTAAAGAAAAATGTTGGCAACCATTTAAATCCAAGATTTCCTTCCACAGTAGCACAATGTGTTGGTAAAAAGTACACTCTGAAATAAGTTGCAGAAAAAAATGAAAGAATTTAAACCCGTGTTTCAGTGTGGGGCCTTCAGCGCATAACAACAAGCCTCTTTAAAAAGATAACAAACAAGATAGAAAACAAATGGCAGCTTATGCTTCTCATATTCGACGTAACAAGAATCATAACACCTTGTTATTTTTCCCCAAATCCAGTTCAGCAAACTCAGAAATCAATAGTTTTCCATGTTTCCTTTGCTGCTGTCTGGTTTGACCAGCAGCTGTCCATCTTTAGGGACCTCTAAAAGTCTCGGACATATTTTAAGAGGATGGATGTTTTGGAACAAGATGTCTATTGTTTTACTAGACAAAAGAGTTTCTGTTTTCACTACTGATTTTAAAGGAATGCTCACACATGATAATTACTATGCACTACAAAGGAGATGTATCAAATAGAAATGTACAAGTAGAGTACATTAGTATGGTTCCAACATATTAATCACGCCTCTCATGTAAAAAAAAATGCATAAAGTTCTTATTATGGTAATGTGCTCTTATTATGTGAAAATTATTTAAATAAAGCCTGGATTAACAAGTCTGGGAGGATAGCTGCTTTTACATCACATTTTAACAGATATTAACAATATATAATAAAATATATAAATTGAGATTCCCTACTTTATCTTTATTTTCATATACACTTCAGTGCACGCAACCAGGGGCTGTAACACAGACATCATCAGTTCACAGGTGAATATATGTGCTATTAATTAAACTTCCCAAAAACATTATAACATAGCATTGGTTGCTTTTATGAACCTGAGTCACTGTGTTTATTAAACAGTGACTATATTAGCTCCAAAATCTTTTTACCAAAACCACAAGAAAATAATTATAATATTATACTATTTAATCATTAACGAACATTTCTCCACATCCGTTATACAAAGAACACAGATCAAAATAAAACTCTCTAAAATACTATGCTTACGTTAAACTGCACGAATGGATATGAAAGTGCTCGGCGGGACCATGCTCTTACTTCGAGCTACAGGCAGGGTGCCCTGGTCAGACCCTAGGTTGCCGGTGCAACTGCCATCAGAGGCGGACAGAGAGTCTCCTCACTCCGGCTACTCTCTATTGTCGTGGTTGCGGTACTAGTGTTGTTCTTCCTTGTTGTGGGTTTCCAAAAAATTCTGAAATGCGTTTTTATGCTATATTTCCTCCTAATTTTCTGTCATCAGACTATGTAAATGTACCAGTCTGTTGCGGTGAGTTGCCGTGACAACGTAACTTCAGTGAACCTGTGTTGATTAGGCCTCACAATAATTTAATTAAAATCCAAATGCATGTAATAGTCAGATATAAAAACAGGCAAAATACTTTGCACAAATGTATAAATTGCGCAAAGTATTTTAAGTAAATTTTTTAGAAATCTCCCTCTGGCCATTAAGGTATGCTGCAGCACCCCAATTCCCGCAGCCATGAATGAAGGTACCAGTGAAGGTTCATTCTTTGTGTATCATAGTTTTTATCATGTAAATGTGACGCTTATAGCATAAAGATTCCTTCCTCTATTTTGATTCCTTGAATCAAAATAGTTATCATACTGTTTAAATATAGTATAGTATATGTAGTGCTGTCAAATTATTAGTTAAGTTCAATTTCTAATTATTCAAAATGCTTTGGGCAACTAGTGTTTTTTATTTTTAGATTTGCTGTATGATTATATTTTCCATTTTTAAAGGCAAACATCTGATGTCTTTTTGATAGTTTTTACCAAACTTCACTCTACATATCTTGAATTATCCCATTCATTCCTTTACATTCAGCTACATAGCCTTTGGGTCTGTTACATGTGTAGCAGTTAAACCCACACTTGGGATCAGTTGAATGGCCTTGACGTTTAAAATGAGCCTGCTTGAAACATTAAGGAGCTGATAAATCTGCAGCAGAAGCTATTCTGTGTGCAAAGTTCAGAAATCCTGTTTGCGTCTTTCTCAGTCTAAACACAACAATGGAGTAGCAGTAAATCTAATGCTGCATCTGTGTCACTTGAGAGCAGAAAGCATGACAGGCTTACAGTTTTTCCAAAGGAAGGAAGGCGAATTGTTTGAACAGATGTGAGTTTGAGGGGGTGAGGCTGGAGCAGGCATGAAAAGTGGTGATTTTGTGTTTCAGTATCCTGAAGTCGGTTAATGACCCTGACTCTGACCTTGTCTCCCTTACAGTAGGGGAAAGGTTTACCTCTTAGGGTGCAATAGCTCAGTGTTTGTATAACTGTGTGTGTGAATCTAGGGCACATACCCTGACCTTCTTACCATCTGTAGTCTGCTTATGTTATCATAATCTAGGAGCATAGGGTAAAAAGAGTATTAGCAAGGACAGGTGAAATGATGATGAGCAGAGTTAAATATATATAAATATTTGATTTAATGTTGTGGCTGCAGCTCTGAACGTCAGCATTCCTTAACCATAATCGCTCAAAAATAGTGAGTTATGATCAGTTTATTTTATCCCATATACAGTCATTTCTGGAGGCCACCTCCTGGTACCATTTATCTCCCTCGATGTTTCATTTAAAAACATATACACACACCTCATACTTTATCTCAGTTTAATCTGTCTGGTCTGTTTAAAAAAAAAATGTTTTATCGCTGCTCATCTCCTTTCAGGTCTTCAGGGCGTCTCTTTTTGCCATCAGAACGTTTAAACTTTGAGGGCACAATAAGAGCTGCTTGTTCACCATCAGGCGCTATGATATAGACCCCCATCAGGGTGACGGAACTATCAGATCATCCCCAAAGAAAGGCGCGTTTTGAGTTCAAGCGTGAGATTTGAGTCAATTTCACATTCCGTTATGCTACATGTGACCAATTATTTTGTAAATGTTTAAAGTACTGTTTTGGAGGCAGTAATGATCATGGTTATTTCGATGATTATTTTAAAATATTGCACAGTTAGGAAACAAACAAGGCATTTGTTGTAGTAATGAAAGTGAAGTTTTTTACATTCCAAGTTTACAGGGCAATAATAAAAAAATAAAAAGAAAAAATTGAAATCTAGATAAGTTATTTTTTCTTAAAATAAGTGCATTTGTTCTTGGATTGAGGAGTTAAGTGAGACACTTTGCCAATGGAGCAAGACAACTTATATTTAAAATAAGAAAACACAATTGCATTGTCTTTTTTCAAGTGCATTTTTATCTAATTATCTGATTTTAAGAGTAAAAATACTAATTCCATTGGAAAATCATTTCATTTACCTACTCAAATTGAGGGTAAATACCCTTAATTTAAGAAATGTTTACTTTTTTCTAGATCGATTTTGCAGTGCTCCTGGTTTCCACAATATTATCCTTTACCTCTGTTCAAATCAAGCCTAAAAACTAAGCTGTTTGAGCCTGCTGTTTTTAATATTGTGTATTGTTTATGATGTTTAATGCACGGAATCCTTCTGCTTTTGAAATGAAATTTTAACTAGAGATGTCGCAATCTGATATCAGCCAAAAAACTCATATGGGATTATACCGGTCTGAACCTATAATATTGGCATGCTGGTAAAAACAGAACAGGTTAGTCTAAAGTTAATGTTGCCCATTAGTGAATAGCAAATGGGTCAGTTGTTCTCATACCTGTTGTTATTTACTGTTTTTCTCTGTTTGTGTAATATCACTTGATCAAACCTTTTCTAACATTCCACACTACAAAAAAAGGTATTAAAAGCATGTATGATACATGCTGATATGGTGATATAAGGGTTCTCAAAGGAGCAATATCAGTATTATATTATATCTTAAAAATAAAACAAGAAAAGGAAAAAATATATTGAGGCTAACCAATTTCCAAGTCGTAAGCAGTGAAAATCAGTTTTTACAGGGAAAAGGTTTTTTTTCCAAGCTGGTAAATCTACAAAAAGCTTGCCTGCACTCTGTGTGATCCATAATATGAATGCTGGAAGCTGTAAAAGCTTTTTAATTTCAGTAATACATTTCAGAGAGGGATTGCAAAGGTGAACCGCCTAGCTGGACCTCATTAGCCACTCAGACATGCAGACACACCATGAAGGCATGCAGGTGGTTGATCTCTGAGGAAAGGGCAACACCTCATTCTTTTTCACACACACACACCACAGCTGTGTCCTGCTAAGGTCTAAATGCACTTGGAGCTCAGACTCGAGATGCCTCATTCTTCTGATGTGAGGCAATTGCGCAGGTGTCGAGCTCCAGAGACCCATGGGATAGCTGGAGGTCCGGACTGTTCTGTTCTCAGGCCGGTATCTCCCCCTCCAGCTTTGATTTGCAACACACACCCTCGCTACAAAAGACACAAACACACATTTAAATCAAGCTGCTCATTAGCAGCCCTCCTTTCAGTCTGAGCGCTGTCAGTTCGCTGGCTCATGCATGACCACTTGCACAAATAAGAGCTTAAAAACATATTTTTAGTGTAAACTAATGTCTTTGTGTTGATTGATTGAATAAATATCAGCAGATATTCATGAGAAACAACCCCAGCGGCAACAACCTACTGATGCTTCTCTGCACGTCGTCAGTTTTTATCCCCTGACTCCGTCACCATGTTGAAGGACAAGAAATATTTCCAATACATGAGTCAGAAGAACTGTTGCACTGAATGAAAGCATCACGTTTATATTTTTGGGTTTCCATGGCAAAAAAAATGAACTTTCTCACAGAAGATCTTTCATTAGACACTCTTTTTCCTTTTAATTCTCATGTGACCAACTTTCCTCCTCTTCACCTCCAGAGTTTTTTTTTTATTCAATTTATCACAGCCGTCAGGGATTTCCAGAACATTCTAAGAGCTCTCAGAAAGCTGAGCTGCAGACGGGGGATCTAAACACATTCTAATAGATATCTAAACATCATCTGCAGATGTTTATTTACTCTCCTCAGGGGATCCAGATGACTGGCCTGTTTGCCCCATGAGCAGAATCCCTCTGGCCTGCCTCTAAACCCAATCTCCCTCCAACCATCCGTCCAGGAAGGGGGGGAGCAGAGCCCTAGTTTTCCCTCTGAGCATCATGCCTGCGAGATGCAGCTCTTCAGGAAATGAGTGAAGGAAAAATGTGTCCAAGAAAAACACAACAGATAGGGTCGCCAAGCAGCAGGACCAAGTCGACCAAAGAGCCTGGGTCCAACTGAGGAGGTCACGGAGCAAAGGCTGAGCTTTAGGGTGCTGATCCTCTGCTTCATGCCGACCTCTCTTTTCATTTTTATATTTTCTTAAATTAAACTGTTTAGGTTTTTATCATTAATTAGAAACTTTCATTTTAACACTTCTTTTTTGTTCTAATAAAAAAAACAAAAACAAACATTGTTGTTTTAAGTGCATGATACGTTTTGAGCTTCCATACATGGTTTTCACTCTCATATAAAAGCCTAATTAAAATAGTGCTGAAATTCTTATCTAGTTTGGCCAAAAATATGTTGTTAAAAGAAAAATATTTTTTAAATAAGTCGCAAACACATTATTGATAAATAAAAAAACATGCTCCTTATAAAATAATATAAAAATCATCTCTGATCACCATTTATGTTGGTATTTCCTCCTCAAACTTTGCTGAGAGGCTCTAAAAAGTCTATCAGATCTTATACTGCCACCTGCTGACAACTTCTTACCACTAAGCTTTTCCCCCAGCTTTTTATTTCCTAATATGCGGCAGCAGATCTAGTCGTCACACCAAATATTTTTTATATTTCTCTATTTTTAATCTGATGGTTTAGTAAAGAGGCTGTAAACATTTGGTCAAAGGCTCAAATAGTCCTTAGATGGTGTCTGCAGCATCTAGGGATGAGCACACATCAAATAAGTAAAATAAGTTGCACTTTTTCAATTTTAATCCCATAATTTTCTAAGATTTTAGTAATTTAAGCTACTGATTTTCATGCCTCAACACACAGACTGCCTTTATTTACTTACACAAATAAGTGAAGTCTGAATTATCAAACTGAATTATCAAACCTAATAAAACAGATGTCGCAGAAATCTAAAACACCAAATTAGCACTGTCTGTCTGACAGCATAGATTTATTTTTAGCATACTTTTTTTTTAATTTTTTTTTTTTATTCATTGTATTTTTCGATACAATTATTTTTTCCTCTTAGTTGTCAGTATGATCAAGTTTAATGGTTGGCGACGAGATTTTAAAAGACATTAGACCACAGTCACAAATGTCCATTTGCAATAATTTCTATCATCTTTAATTTTTTTCTCATTCTGTGGTTCCTATCTGTATTTCCTATATTATTAGTCATTTCTATTTCTGTCTGAATCTGGATTAGGTTTTTGATCATCTCTAGTTTGGCAGGTTAATGGTTCCTTCAGTAGCTGCATATTTTTTTTTTTTTATTTATTTGCTCAGTTATTCTTTATAAGATGTGTTTTTATTAATCACCCTGGCCCTGTGTAAATACTTCCAGAATGTTTTCAGCAGTCCAGTTTCTCTGCAGACACAGACTCATGAAATAACAGAGCAGGTTTCCGGGCAGTTAGTCTATTAGTTTATTATTCCTCTCATCGGTCAGAGCTTTTCCCTTTGGGCTTTCAGTTCCCATCCTGCTCTTTATGGACCTTTCTCTAAGCGGCCACCACATGGGACAGTCTAACCCCAGATAAAATTTATGATGTCAGGCAGGGAGAACTTTAAATAGAATGACAAACATGCCCAAATACACAGAGTGAAAGCTGCCAAATTGGTTTTTATTGCTTCTGTTATAGAGTGCAAAAACGAGGGATTTTCTTATACTTTAGTTGTTTTGTTTCTTTTGGGGGGGGTTTCCACAAACTATTATACATAATTAGAAATAACCAGTCCTTGGTGGACTGAAAAGTATTTAGGAAATAACTTAATATCCTTCAATCAGATTGTTACCCTTTAATTTGCCTCCACTGTGCCTTGTAAATGTATTCACACCCCTTCTTGTGGTTTTCTCATTTTATTGAATAGAAACACAAAGCTGCAAGTAAAAAATATTTTCTTTTCAAACAATTTTGAAAATAGTTTGCATTTGTGCTATATTTTTTGTTTTGCTTTTACTCTGGTGCCCGTAATTAAAATCAAATGTAATCAATTAAACACCCTAAAAAGGTCATGTAATTAATAAATACAGTCCATCTCAGTATAAAAGTTGCTGTTCAGGAAGCGCTAAAGACTCCCTACATGTTTCACTTGAAATTGAATGAATATAGTGAAACTATTACCTTTAGCGTCACTATTAAAGTGTTCACACTAATATAATATATATTTGGAATATATATAATGAAATAGCCTATTCAGTGCCACTGTTGCTGTCACTGTGCAGATTAGCTGCTAAAAGAGAAACTTTGACTCAACAGAGGGAGCAAAATTCATAAGGGTTACTTAGATATGCACAAATAAAATTCAGAAATTGCATATTGCATAGTTATAAGCTCAGGAGAGTTAATTTTGTTTGATATTGTCCTTTTAATTATTGATTAGAAAAGACAAAAAAATATATATATATAATTTAAAGAAGAAATTTCAGATGAAATTCAGGCAGACAATATGTAGTTGAACAAAGCTTGGAGGAAAAAACGGAAAAAATAAACTCTAGTTGCTCCACTGGTGGTCCCCTAGCTCTGACCTCCTTAAACCACAATAGCTGAGTGTGTGGTCACTTCATTTTAGTAGCTGAGTTTGACCTTCAGCAGGTGCAGTTCCCACTGAAAATTGTCAACACATATCTACAGACTAACTTAGGAATTAGCAGAGTTAGTCATAAGAAAAGCTTTTATATTTATTAATATGTTTTCAAATGAACATTTTATCGCAACATCTAGGTTGTGAAAAGGTCACTGACCACATATTGATCAAAGTTTGTTTTGGGTTTTTTAGCTCAGTTTAATGCCATAATGAAAGTAATCATGTGTTTATTCATTATGTATAAAAAAGTCACATTTCTGAAGATATTTAGAAAATGAATGAACAAACAGAACCTAACCACCATATATCTATCATGAAGTCACCTAATAGGTTAGATATAGAGAGCTGCAGGGGAGTTTTGTTCCATCATCTACCCTCATCTATTAAATTGTACAGTAGGAAAGGCTCCTATAATTATGGAGCATCATTTTGAAGAAGATGATTCTTATTATTTTTAGGGGAAAATATATTTTGTGTCACGTGTTTTCAAAACTCTCTGCATAAAAGCTTTCAGGTATGCTGCTAAAATAAAAATATGGACCGTTTGACACAGAAGAGAACTTTAAATGGAGATATCAGAGTTACAGTTCACAGAAAATACAGCCTGACTGTTTTACATACATCTCAGGCTTTATAACCAACAACCATACCATACCAAATTTATTTAAAAAGCACTTTCAACACCCAACAGGACCAAAGTGCTTTACACAATCATAAAGTACAAATAATCAATCATAAAACAATAAATAAATTGGTGTATAAAAGTAGTAATAAAAGAAAGACAACATTAATTGCAGCCTTTAGAAGTATGTGTTCATGATCTTTATGGAAATCTTCATATCTGTTTAATGTGAACCACAGTTCCTCTGATCAGAAGTTCATAATCATCTTAAAATTGCTATAAATTTTAATGCTTTACTCTTACATCCTATTGTCAGAATTTGGTAAGGAGGAAGGAAAAGCCTGATGGAAGTAGAGAGAGCAGATAACACTGGGGAGTATGCCTTGAAACGGAAGCAGTGTTGTGAAGGAGGGATGTTTGAGTTGGAAGGACTGCAGAGAGATTTCCGCTCAGGAGCGGTGGGTTTCACTGGAGCAGATCTCTTTATTTGCCTCTGTAAATTCTTACTCATCCAGGTCAGGGCAACTACAAACAGGCTTAAATTAGAAGGCAGCCAGACTTTCACAGATTTTTTTTAAAGACATTTCGACACCTATCCAGGAGTTTTTGTCAGTTCTGTTGGCTCAGAGAGCAATCTGTAGTTGGAGAGCTGATGTTTTTAAGCAGCATTGAGGTCTATCCTCCTGCACACATTCCAAGTCAGACGCAAATCAAATATCCACCTCTTGTTCTTCTGGATTGTTGGAGCTTTTGTTGTGTATTGGCTATGTGATTGGTCTTTTGTATTAGAATGAGAGTGCTTTTGTATTTTCTTTGGAATAAGTTTGATGACTGAATTTCAAATGCTTGGAAGATGAGACTGCATCCCACCCCTTCTGTTCAGCTTTTCTCTTTTCTCCTTAATTCCAATGCAACAGTTATGATTGGATGGATTACAAAAATCTTTTAGCATATTTAAAAAATCTACGCTGACATGCAAAAGGTTTTTTCAACACTTTGAGTTTTTTATTGTAATTTTTTTATCATTTTGAAGTCAAACTTCAGGGTTCTTTGATGGACTTTATGTGATAGACTAATGCAAACAGTTGCAGAACGGAAGTGAAAGGTTTCTGAAGGTTTTTCCAAATAAAAATATAAAATGTGTTTTATGCATTTGTATTTAGCTCAGTTAAGTTAATAATTTGTAAATAACACATCTGGCAGTTATTGGAGCAACTCATGTTGGCTCTCTTACTATTAGCTTTGCCGTATAACTGGAAAATACCTTATTTTTGCCAAATATTCTAAAAACAAAACAACTGGATCACATCTGACCACAGCAAAGCAAGGTAACAATTGGGTAGACTATTTTATTATTAATTTTTCAGTTTTCTCTTAAACCCAGTTAGTTGCTGTGAGCCCAGAACACAAATATAGTTATTATTTACTCGTCTGAAAAAAAATCTAAAATCGTTTATAAAGTTTCTTCTATTTTTGGATTAAATAAAGCAGTGGTATGATGGCCTTTCTCATGAAATTTGTGACTGTGGTGGAACAAAATGTGGATAGGATAAACGGATATAAATATTTTTGGAAAACACTTTATTGGAAGAAAAATATTAGTCAGGCTCATTACATAATTTCATCATGAGCTAAATATGTCGTTTGCTTGTAACACAACTAGGTTGTAGTTCACTAGGATTCTTAGGTTATTGGCTCTAGTCTTTACGATACAATGCAAAACGTTTCTGTCAGGGGACTAACAAAACAAGAGCTTTTTGGTTCTCACAGGAACTGAATTACACTCAGACCTCTTGATTCATCACTCAGTAACCTTAAAAGCCCTCCAGCCCTACATGAATTCATGTTTTATGACTATAATGGCTCTCATATGATTCAGTTTTTCCTCTCCTCCTCAGGATCTCTCTTGGCTCTTTTAGTGATTGTCCTCATGTACTTAAATGGTACTCCTCAGGAGGTCATTTTTGAGTTGTAGAGTATTTTGCATTTCCAGATTTCATAGATTAAACATTTGATTAAAGCTCACATATGCTTGTTTTTTCTCTCTTATTGCATCTTTTTTTTGGTAATCAAATTATTACATTATACTAAAACTATTACTCTTATTAGCACAAAAACTGTATTTTGCATTTTTCTATGTTTTAAAGATTCAATGATCTTGTAAGTCCAATTTTCAATTTTCTCTTTTCTAATTATTTATGTCTTATTCTTTACTCTTTTTATTTATTCATGTGTTGAAATCCCTCATCTTATACTCACTCGTGTAAAATGAGAAAAGTGTGAAATGCAGTTTGGTCACTAGGTGGGTATAGAGAGCAAAAAAGAACATAAGCGAACAGAAGGGTTTCTGTCTCCCCCTGGTGGTTAAAAACAAAAGTTATCCTTTTGCAGGCGTTTTCAGTCCAGTGGACATTAAAAAAGTTAAGTTGCACTTTTTTGATGTTTACACTTAGATGTACAACACATGTTTTGATTTTAAAGTAGACTGACTTAAACAACTTAGTACAACAGAATTTTAAAAGATCCCTTTCAGTACCTGATGTCTTGCTTTTGCTTGTCCTTATATAATCTCCTTACCCTCTTTAACATTTTCAACCATACTGCCTGAAAGTGAGTATATTTCTTCTGCATAGAGAGACATTTATGGAATAGAAAAATAGAATAGAATAGAAAATCCCTTTATTGTCCTGAGGAAATTAGGAAATTGTGGCACTACAGCAGCAAAAGCTTATAGCAAAACTGGTCACACAATGTTGACCTTAGAAAAATATGTAAGAGTAACAGATACAGTAAGTAAACAAACGAAGAAAGTACTGTACTGTGTAGTGTTTCTACAATATAAATACTCTGTACTGTATCTGGAGAACAAGTCATCAAAACACAGCTGTGGACATTTTTACACTTTTAGGGTTAGGGTAGTATAGGGGCTGTATTACCTTTCTAAGACATTATACTGTAATACGCTGCACTTCTGCCTCCAATAACTAAAATACATCTTTGACATGTTTGCAAGAATGAATATTTTTATTGGAGTCACTATTTTTGAATTTACTTGGTATGTACAGCACTTTGAGGCAGTTGTGGTTGTTTTAAAAGGCTTTAAAAATAAAGCTTCAGCGTAATATTTCATAAACTGCAGAAAACGTTGCTGTTATATTTAAGTGCAATACATACATATGGGGAATGGCGGCCTAGTAGTTAGGGCATTGCGTTTGGAATCCTGAGGTTTTGATCTCACTGCTCCCAAAGGGGATGGGTTAAATGCAGAGGTAAATATCTTACTTTTTTCCCCTTTTTTTTCAGGAAAAGGAAAAAAAAAAAGTCTTCAATTTGGGATCAATAAAGTTCATTTTTATTATTTCAAGAGGATATTTGTTTATTCCGCATTTAGATCAGTCACACTGACAGTAGGTGTCAGTGTGACAAGCAGCAAAAAACGACCTATATACAAGGACTGCTGTTTTAATTTGAAGTAACCGCCCTCTTTATAGACCAGTATTCACAAAGATAGAATAAAACCTAGAGGGAACAAGCTCTGCTTTACTTTTTCTTTATTATGGCATCTTCTTCCTTTATCTGTCTGTTGATAATTGACACTATTTTCAAGCCTCCCATCTCCATTAACTCCTCTTTACACTCCATATGATCTCAGTCTCACGGAACTATCTCAGATTTTTCTGCTTTTATCAATACTGAAATGTTTCATGATATAATTTTCTGAATTATGCTTTAATTGTACATCACTTTGAAATTTGGTAGATTTTACTCTTTTTTTTTTTTTTTTATAACCTTTTCACACTCAGGGTCTCCCAGGGCCTCTTGGTCCTCAGGGCCCACAAGGACCCCTAGGGCGACCAGGGGATCCTGGTATTCAAGGACAAAAGGGGCAGAAAGGTGACCAAGGAATTGGTGGCATCATAGGTCCAAAAGGCGGCATGGTAAAACTCATACGATACTAAATAAGAAAAGAAATGATTAAATACGAATATATGAAAATAAATCTGCTGTGTGTGATTGCATGAAACCTTTTTCCTCTGAAGGGAATGACTGGTGTTCCTGGGTTCTCTGGAAACGATGGAATTCCTGTGAGTATTGTTTCTCAAACTGCCACTGAACTTCGGTGTATGCTATCAGGGTGTCTGATCCTGTTTGTGTTCTTCCCCCTGCAGGGACACCCAGGACAACCTGGATCCAGAGGGAAGCCAGGAGCAGACGGCTGTAACGGGACCAAAGGAGAACCAGGGTTCTCAGGACTACCGGGTTATTTGGGGCCCCCTGGAAATCCTGTATGTGACATTGAATCAATGCAGAAATCTGTAACTGCATCTACTCTCATGGAAACCTTTTTAATTGCCCCTGTTTTTCATTTCAGGGACTATATGGCAAGAAGGGAGAGAAGGGGGATTCTCTGGATGTCAACGTTTACATGCTGCGCTTCAGGGTGAGAATCAAACATTTATAACATCACAGTTATAAATAAAACTGCTATTACCTCTTTGTTCTCTGCTATAATCTGTGGGCCTCTTCTTAGGGAGACCCAGGGACACCTGGAGAAAACGGATGGCCGGTAAGACTCGATTCATTTAATTCTGTTGAATATCTTAAACTCATACTTGCCCTTAACTCTCTTTCATTCCTTTTTTCTTTCAGGGGCTTCAAGGAAGACCAGGGTCCTCAGGTAACAGAGGCCCTCAAGGACCCAAGGTGAATGTCTCCATGCATCTCACAGCTTTAATCATTTTAGTCTTTCTGATACTGAATCCATTGTCAAAAAACAGATTTTTAAAGAATGTATTTGTCTTCTGTTAGGGTCCTCCGGGTCCTCCAGGGGTCCGTGGACCGAAGGTAAGAAAGCACAAGAAAGAACAAATGTATTTGTTTACATTTGTGTGTACTACTTCTGTATATATGTGGAGATTACAGCCATGCTCTGAGTCTAAAGGTAGCAGCATGTAGAGATTTGATCAGCTTGCTGTTTATCATTTCTGTGCAGGGTACCATGACCAAAGTGTTGAAGGGAATCAAAGGAGAAGCAGTGAGTACTCATGCTGATTTTATCTATTATTGGTTATGACTGAAGGTTCAAGGTCATGAAGCATAACATGTCTGACATGGTTTAAAGATTAAAATGTGATTCTCCTGCTCAACTTCAGTTTAATGCACAGAAATCAAATATAACCTGAAATTTTATTGG
This sequence comes from Cyprinodon variegatus, assembly GCF_000732505.1. Lineage (NCBI taxonomy): Eukaryota > Metazoa > Chordata > Actinopteri > Cyprinodontiformes > Cyprinodontidae > Cyprinodon > Cyprinodon variegatus. The sequence goes on along the minus strand of NW_015151081.1, from coordinate 97,929 downwards.
TAAACTAAACAGGCAAAATTCTGGCTCCCAGCAGTCGATGAGTACTTATGGCGGTTAGAATAACTAATGCTGGTGGCAAAAAAAACTTTTCCAGAAATTATTATTTTAATAAATGATAATATTTCTTCAAGTGACCATTTTTAATGAATTTATTGATAATGAAATAGTAATGCAAGTGCACTCGCTCGAAGGTCAATGGACATTTAATACTGAAACTAAAAAATATGTTGAATATCTTCATTTTTTTTTTTTTTATGAATGACAAGGATTCTTAGTTTCTGTTGACAATTTTCCCCTAAAAATATATTTATTATTACATTCATACAGGGAAAACTAGCAAAACTGACTGTATTATCAATAAAAACAGCAAACTCACACAAGCACACTGCATTTCTAGTTTGGAGCTGTTCTTAACTTGTTTTTTTCTTGCAGGAGTTTTTCGTTTTATGAATTGAGCATGTTTTTGTGTTCGCATCGTTAGGTGTTTGTAACAGCTTTTGTGATTGCGTCATTTTCTCTTTTTGCTGTGCTTTGTGTGTTTTTCTCACTGAAAAGTATTTTTTGTCTTTACAGTACTTGTAAAGACAAAAAATACTTTCCAGTCCAGTATTTCATTCAAATGCTCAATAATGTATTTGAATTACATTTAACCCCATGGCAATTTTACATTACACATAGTAATCTGTAGTAATTCAAGTATATAGTTGAAAGGTATTGATATATCTATATCTATGGGAAGTTGAGTGGAAGGAAAAACTGTGGTATAGAAGCAAAAGAGATACCTGTAACCTTTAGAGAACCGCAAAGCCAAACCTATTTCTAGTTTATTAGCTTAATGTGAGATATATTCAATTATTTTCCAGTTCAATATACAGTATTTGGCATATATCAATGTTCTTCTCAAAAACTGGGCTATTTGATCCAAAGCAGTCTGAGTTCCACTTAAACATGACAGCTAACGAACCAAAAAAAAATGTTTGTTTGGCAGCAAAATGACACCTACTTGATCAGACTTATTGTTGGTTTTCTAATGTAGGATTTAATTTAGAGGGCTGAATGCAGCGTCATCTTTATGAGTAACTCCATGATTTCTCAGTCTGTTGGTACAAACCAGGTCTGCGTTTAGATTTCAGAAACACCAAAGGAGATTGTTTGATTTTGTGGCACAGCAGTGTTGCCATTTGCTCTCAGATAACCTGGAAGTTACAGGTCCAGAGCCCCTAGTTGCAAAAATGTACACAGTGCTGCTTTAAGAGTTTGGGTATGGATTCAGAGCTTTAAAAGCCTCAACACACAGAGATATCCAGGACATGAGCTAGAACTGCTCAGCTCATTGTGTTTAGCCGCTTCTGAGTCAGAGATAGTTGAGAAAAGGGACCGTTACTCAGTGTTTAATAGAGCTCTTTTCAGATTCCAGCTAATTTGGCTATTTTGGAATCAAGTTCTCAAAGTGAGAAAGAAGGATTTTCCCAAGTCTTTGATGATTGTTGGAGTCATGGCATCTGTGTTTCAGTCTAAAGTGGGCACAGTAATCTAGGAGAAATTTCATTTTGCCCATATGCTGATTAAATTTGATTAATAAAAAAACAAAATATTAGTGTCATATTCTGGTTTAAATGAAAATACATTTTCAGGCTCTGTTTAAATATTCTGTTAGTGAGTTTCCATATTAGAAACTAATTACTTTAAAATGTGTACTTTACTGTGATACTCTGACTGAGATGTAACTGCAGACGTATAAAAGTCAGGCTTGTTTATCCCATTATATAATCCTTTACTTTTAAAAGCTCCTTTAAGCGTCAGTAGATGCTTTTATTTTGAAGTTCTGTTTTTTCTTGCCTTTGACTACGTCCTCTTTTAAGCATAAAATTAATGTCTTTGTTTAGTTGAAGGGAGTTTAAATGAGCAACGCTGACACATAAATATATCTCTAGCCTTTATAGAGCTGGTATTCACATTTTGTTGCTTTTTAAACACATTACTGTAAAGAAGTTATGCTAATTTCTGATAAACAGAAGCAAAATGAACCTTAATGAATTCAGGAAACAATTCAAAACTGTTCTTGTTCTGAAAAGTTATTCTTTTTCATATATTTCCGAACGTTGTTTTTTCAATTATCAAATTGGCAAATTAGATTTTTAAAAATAGATTTAGGTTCACTGAAGATAATCTAAGTTACAAGTGAACCAGCTGCTTTCAACTTAAATGGCTGACAGCTTTTGTGTCTTCATTTTTTTCCTCACTGAATGTGTTATTAATTAGAGCTAAACCCGCGGCTAAGTTGCTAAATCTCATTGTGATTTCTACTTTGTCCGCAGGGAGAGATCGGACTACCAGGCCCACCAGGAAACTTCACTGAACAGTATCGTCTGCCTCCCCCTGTAATCAACATTAAATGCTCATTTTTTAATCCACAAACCCACTCTGATTTAAATTAAATTAAAAAAATTCCAACGTAGCGATAAAAGATTAAGAAAAATCTGAGTTACAAACACGTTGATGTATCATGAGAAATATTTTACATTTTCAGGTACCACCTCAATTCAGAGGGGACAAGGGAGAAAGTGGAGATCTGGTATGGAAGAAACATATTTATATATATGTCCACATAATTATTTTAGTTTTATTATCTTCAAAACAGAAATAAAGTTTCCACTGCTAATCCTTTGGTTGGTTTATTCCAGGCAGACAACCATGACAACAAAGGAGAAAGTGGTATAACGGGATTCCCTGGGCCCCGGGTAAGCAGGGTCACCACTCTACTCATTTTCAACCTTCTCATTTTTTACTTGTGTAAAATGTTTATTGTTTGCTTGATTTATACTTTCTTCAGGGTGAAAGTGGTGCAGATGGGCCTCCTGGGCTGAGGGTATGGTAAAACTTTTCCAATTAGCATTTGATTGGAGGCCAAACTTTATTTTCTGACTTGTCTTAAAAAACACTGTTTCAGGGTGAGCCTGGAGATCCAGGGCTAAACGGAGTAGATGGTCCTAAGGTGAGACAGCAGCTAGAGTTCCTGTATGGAAACCTTTTTTAAAGTGACCAATTAGGTTTCTTTTAAAGGGGTCATAGAATGCAAAACCGAGTTTACCTTGTCATAGATGAATAACGATAGTTCAGTGGGTAAAATGGACGTACAGAGAAGTTCAAACCCCATCAGCACCTCCTTTCTATGCAAATCTCACAATTCTAAACTTCCACCATAAAAACGGGTGAATTCAAACAAAGCCTTGAATTGACATAAACTCTGGGATGTTGCCTTATTTGGTTCTGGCCTGTACTTTTTTCACGCCCTGAAATTGACATACAGACCAGCCCACTGGTTCACGCCCCCAAGAACATGAATAGAGGTAGATGTAAGACACCAGTTTATCTGTTTAGCCTACAGCTGGGTTTACTTCTACAAGAATTACAAAGCAGGCAGTTTCTCTATTGAAAATGAGCCTGAACCACGGGTGTAAATGCAGTGTTCCAGGCTGCACGGAGAAAGAGGAACATTTTGAGTCTTCCCAAGGATCCGAAGACTCGACAGGCATGGATTATTTTTGTGTATCAGAAGATCCCTGCAAAGTTTAAAGCTCAGCGTTTCATTAGCTGTAAGCATTTTACTGAAGACAGCTTTCGAAATCTTGGACAGTTCAAAGCACGACTTGCTAAACTTCTTTTATTGAAACGGCGGGTGTTCCGACCTTAAGGCCATCACAACCGCAGGCTGGAATAAATAAAATAAATAAATAAAATCAAGTAAAATAAAAAAAAGTATTATTTTTGTTAAGCTGTTTATAGCAATGCTAGCATATCTATGGTGACCAGATTTGGGTTTCTGAGGACAGAATGCTTCCAAAATCCTGGACGATTTTTTTTAGGTATGAAAAGTAGGACATGTCCAGGAAAAAGGGGATGTCTGGTCATCCTACCATATTAACAATTTCAATGTTAGAGTGTGTTAGTGTTTGTTGCTATGATGCGTCTTTGCTCAGCAGCTTTGCTCGTTGTAAACCAACCAATTAGCGCACAGCTCATCTAAATATTCATGAGCATACCATAAAAGGAAGAAAACCTGTTGTTTCATTCTAGGGCTTTTAACCAGGCTTGCATTAGGGCTCATAGAACAGCAAATATGCCATTTTCAGCCCAACCAATGTTACACATCCTATTCAGAGACCTTATGGACCAGCACCAAATGCTCTATATAATCATTTTAAGACCCCTATAAATTTATCTTTGTGAATATATTTAGGATTTTGTTAACATTTTGTGTCCTTGTACAATATTTTCCAGCTCCAATGACTTAAAATGAAAATCAAATGCTGTTAACATCTCTAAGAGTATGCATTTTCTCTGTTTCAGGGAGTCAGAGGTGATCCAGGAGAGTTGATTACTTCAGGAGGTACTGCGCTTCCTGGTGAGATGATTAAAGACTGAACAAAAAGTCAAACTTAAAGCTCTGTGTTAATATGTTTAGAGACATGTACAAAAGGTAGTGAAGCATGCTGAGGATAAACTGATATAACAGTGTGTGAATAAGCAGCAATTCTCCTGCAGCTCATCCAACTTCATTATCTTGTCCGCTTAGCTGTGCTTTTATTTGTGTGTAGTAATTTATAACAATAATTCTGCAACATCTTTGTTTCTTGATAAGGAAACACCTTTTTGTATACACCTCCTTAGCTCATTTTTCACACTGTAAATATACGCCACCACACGTATTATTTCCTTTCTTTCCTCACAACTTCAGCAAATGTAAATAAAGCACATGATCAGCCGCTGTCATAGAAGAAGTGAAATGTCCTGTTTCACATTTGAGAACAGCTGAACAATGATGTTGAAGGTGACTGAATTATAGTGAGACACTGCGAGGAAAAAGGAGCATTACGCTGAGTAAAAAATTAACCTTAGTGAAGCAAATTAACTTCCTTGTTGTAAAACCCAGAGGGAGAAGTTTCGTTCATGTGGATGAACCACTCAATGAGATCCTGATCCTAAATATACTGTACCTGGTTTCAGGTCCATCTGTCTCATAAGACAAAATATTTTAAAATGACAGATGATGAACTTGTTTTAAAAAAATGCTCAGACAGGTAAAACTGTAAAGGTACAAATTAGTTTACCCTTTCACCTCCTGAGAAGCCAAGTTCCCAGTGTGTCTAACTAGCCACAGTTAGGGTTTGGTGGAAGTTGGTTGAGGGCCCAAATCCAGAGATGAGGAGGCAGAGATGGGTTCTCGAAGATTTAATCAAAATCCAAAGGCAACAGAAGCAAAGTCCAAAAAAAAAAAAACAGGAGATACCAGAAAGTAGTGATGTTGTGAGATGAGCCAAGGCTTCGAGGCATGTGTCGGATAGTGGAGGGGGGGTGTTTCCGCGAGGTGCGTATCGAGGCTTCTTTCATTTGGGGGAGGAGCCAAAATGGATGGCGTCTGAAGCCTCACTGCCCCGCCATACTACGTGACCATTTCGGGAAGTGGTTCAGCCCGCCCTGAACTTCTGCAGGCATCTGAACAGCCTCAGTACTCAGTGAAGATGTGGGAGTTTGTAGGAAAGTTGCTGTCAGTTGGATAGAGTTTGGATATATTTAAAGAATAGATTGGTTGAAAAATCAACCAATCTAGTTGGTTAAAACTAGTTTGGTTAGATTAAACAATGTAATGATCAAAATCTGAGCAAGAAAATTGGTTACAGTTATGACATTGGTTTTAAGTGATATTTATTTCAGGGGAGTTGTTACTCTGCTACTGGCATGAGATGTATGATATGGGCTTCCTCTCCTGTGGTTATTGGTTTGAAACCCACCTCACACTTTTGAAAGTTGCAATAAAACACCAGTATTTTGACTAATGTGACTAATTTTTATTGGTTTGCCTTTGTACAAATATAGATTTGGTAAAAACACTACCAAAGTTAGATTGGTTGGTTTGACCAAAAGGTTGGTTGAAAACATAACTTACAACCCGATTAAAACTAACAACTGAGGAAAAACTATTATGCTTGGAATAAAAATGACTAACACCTTTCATTTTGCTCATCATTGCCCAATTTGCGCAAACACTTTACTCTGCTTCAGTTTTTTTCCTATAAAATGTAGGAGCAGTTTTGGTGTTAGGTTTGGAACTAAGGTGTGGATTGAGGTTAGGTCGGGTGCAGGGTTAGGTATAAACCAGTTATGGTTAGGTTTAGAGTCATGGTTAGGCTGTAGAAATGGGTAAATGAGTGGAAGTAAATGGAAAGTCCCCACAAGGATAGATAATTTTATACTGTGTGTGACTGCACAAATAATATTGCTAAAAAAAAAAAAAACGGGTGAAACTAAATTGACATTTATTTCAGTAACTTGGTTCATTAAGTGAGACAAATTTTAAAATGAATATTACACAGCCTTCATTTCTGTTAATTAGGATTTTTCATTTAGAGTTTTGAAAACAGGGCATTTAAGATTGGAGTGTTACATCAGACCAATAATAAAAAAAAAACATTTTGTGCAAGAGATATGTGTTTGATAAGGAGTACGTTTAATACCTGCTTTTAGGTTGTTTTTTTTAATAGTTGCTTTTAATCTAGGTTTATCAAAACTAGGTTTATTGGATGGCATATTCTACTCTATATAATACTGTATCAGTGCAGGTCAGGTCAGGACGTTAAATAAGTGCTGGACTGATGTGCTCTCTGAATAAAAAATATTTCAGGTTTCTCATCAAGTTAAAACCAGGACTAGCCATAGTCGTTATCTTATACACCTGAGTCCTTGTTTTCCAGGAATTTGGGCTGAACCTTTGGTGTAGGTTGGATAAATGTGTTCCACTAACTAGACAGTGTCTGCTTAAGGTCTTCCTGGATACCCTGGTGAGGAGGGGCCACAAGGAGAGAAGGGTCCAACTGGAGATCCAGGCTACCCCGGACCTCCCGGACCCCCTGCCTCTAGCACACAGCAAGGTTTGTAAAAATAAATTTATAACTTTTTGCTATTCAGTTCTCATCATTCAACAAAATGTCTCAGCTTTTTATGCAGTTAGGTGTGGTTGCCTTGCTGCACTTTGATCTCTTTGGAAATAAGCAAACTTGCTGCTCTCTGGCACTAAACTGTTTTTTTTTTATGATAAAGAAATGCAGGTTTAGTTGCATCATTATGCATTAAAAAGTTGCATAATAATATGTTTGTTTTTTTAAGCAACTCCCATATTTGTCATTTCTAATAAAGCTATCCAAACCAACCTGGCCCTATGTAAAAACTTAATTTCCCCCTGAACTTTAAAGATGACTGTACCACCCTTGGAGGATATAACCAACATGAAGCTTTTGCCAGAACTAAGTCTTCTGCATTTTATCTCACTTCTTTAAATATCAGTGGCCCACTTTAGGTCAGACAGGACCATTTTGCTTGGATTTAGGTCCAGACTTTGAATTTTCTGCCATACCATGATCACTTATGCACCACAAACAAAAAGTCGTACAGGATCTTTTGGGTTTTCTTTTAAAGAGCACGTTGAATAGTTCCGTCAATCACAGCAAGTGATCAAAGGCCTGAAGCATCAGGGCAGTCTTGGATCGTTTCAATACCACAGCCTTGTTTAAATGTCGGTATGGTTTTCGTTTTTTTTGTTATTTTCTGCAGTTTCATCAGTTTTATGCCATATTTAGCAAAGTTCTCTAACACTATAGACAGCATTTTGAGGCTCTTTAGTGAACTTAATGAGCTTTCTATATGGTCTTTGAGTGATTTCAGAAGGTCAGCAACTCCTAGGATGGTTCACCATTATTTAATGGTAAATGGCATGTACTTATATAGCGCCCTTTTTGAAGTCAGGAGACTTGACCAAAGCGCTTTACAATACATTCATTCACCCATTCACACACACTCACACACTGATGGTGGCAAGCTACATTGTAGCCACAGCTGCCCTGGGGCTCACTGACGGAAGCGGGGCTGCCGTACACTGGTGCCACCGGGCCCTCTGACCACCATCAGTAGACAATGCAGTCGAAGTGTCTTGCCCAAGGACTCCACGACACTGAAAGTCGGAGCTGAAGCTTGAACCGTCAATCCTTCGATTTCAGGGACAATCTCCTACATTCGATGCCACTGTCGCACTGTTCGCCAACTGTTCTCACAATGATTCATAGAGGCCTTAGAGCCTTAGATATGGCTTTGTAATCAATTTACTAACAGCTGGTTGTCAGTGAATTTCTTTCTCATCTCTTCTAAATTTCCTCAGGGTCGGGATACTTAGTGTTGCCTTTTGAGACATTTATCTTCTTCATGTTGTAAATCCCTTTATTTTCCCACAATGGGGAAAAAATTCCTCCCCCTCCTGTCAGACAGAAGATGTTAAAATAATTTCTTGTTTTGGCTGAACATAATCAAGTCTGCCTATTTATAGTATTTAAGCGTTGTAATTTGTGATTTTAGAATGTTGGGGGAAAGTTTTGTTTTTTACATGGGTCCATGTCAATCACCAAATAATTTTAACTTTTTAATGTAATTAGGTTATCTTTGTCCAAGAATACATTTTGATTTAGTTAAAATATAGGAAAAAAGCTATTAAGGGGTAATTACCTTTTTATATGAATATAACTTCTTATTTTTCCACCATGCTAACTTTTCTAGATCATCCTTCTGCTATAAAATGAAAGTAGTGAACTGCATTCAGTTCTCACCTGTAGTGTGGGAATAACGTACTTTAACTGGAAGCTACTTAATAAAGCAGGATTCTAAAGAGCTGTTTAAACATGAACATTGAACTAATAGAAACACCTTTTTTTGTTTGTTAGCTTTCGTTTCCTTTGGCCCTTTTGGTTTTAAGGGGGAACGAGGAGATAAGGGTCTACCAGGAGACCCAGGAAGACCTGCTGTCTCTCCAGGATCTCCTGGACCGGATGGAAGGCCAGGGAGCAGAGGCCCTCCTGGAATCAAAAGATCAAGTAAGTTATAACATGGGAGGGGAGAGTCATTTCAGATTTGTTCCCATGTTTCTTTGCTTTAACTCCTGTTTTTTTGGTAGTGAAAGAGTTTTTCAAAGGAGATAAAGGATTCAGGGGACAACCTGGCAATGGAGGATTCAAAGGAATAAAAGGTGCCATTAGCACACAGAGAAAAAAGATAAAATCATTCTTAACCTGTGTGACATATTTCCAACCTGACAATGTTTTGCTTAAACAGGAGATCATGGAGAATGCAAGTGCAGTGGTGATAATTTCCCCCGTGGTTTAGCTGGTCCTCCCGGTGAGCCTGGTGATGCTGGGATGACTGGGGAGTTTGGGTATGATGGGGATATAGGAGACCCAGGTCCCCGAGGAGCAGATGGTTTACCTGTAAGGAAAAGATCACCTCAGTCCTTTTAGTTATAATCCTTTTAAAAGTCAGGTCCTTCACATTTAACTGTTTTATGATTCATTTTAGGGACCTGCTGGCATTAATGGTTTCCAGGGGCCCAAAGGTCGAAAAGGAGAAACAGGTGTTGCAAGACAAAAAGGTGCAGTTTGTTTATTTCTGTTCATCTTAAGAGGGAAAAACCTCTGCAGTGCATTTTGTTTATAATCAGGATTACATGTTTGCAAACATTATTATTTTGATTGGACTTTATCCTATAGGATATCCAGGGGACCCAGGAGACCCAGGGAATGATGGAATTCAAGGGATACCCGGTGCTCCTGGCCCAAACGGCCTTAATGGTTTCCCTGGTAACCGCGGCCTTCCAGTGAGTTCATATCTCCAGTCTTAGGCTGTGTCCAATGTCCGCTCTAACCCTGAGATCCCTCAATCACTATAAAGAGGGGGGACTATGTAGCAGACTTTATAGTGAATTCAGTTAACTGACCGTTTGGACAGATGATCTTTACATTTTTCGCTCCCTGTTGGTCACATAACTCTGCCCTCCCCACGGTGCCTGCGCCATCTTTGTTATTAGTTGCCACTTGTTATTTGTTGTTAGTGGTCACTGTTGGATAGCAACAGCTATCATGTGGGACAACAAATCCCATGATGCTTTGCGAGGCGAGCTCACCTCGCAAAGTAATCCGGGTTATATCTGCTCGTCTATTCACTATGGATGATCGCTACTTTTTCAAGGTGCATTGTGGGAAATTTCGAGTCTACTACTTTTTCATCCACCAGATGTTCCAACAGTCATCTAAAAAGGCCTAATCACTATTTAGTGCCCTATATAGTGATTAGAGGTCATGGTGGGAGGAGGTCATGGTGCCCTATATAGTGATTAGGGCGGACATTCGGACATAGCCTTAATTAGCTTTTTCTATCGCGTACTTTAAAGTTAAATTTGTTCCTCCAATTTATTTGCTTACCTGTATTTGTTTTGAACATTGTTCATCTTTGGTGTTCCCTCATACTTAATCTCCAACTATGTCTATATTTGTGTGACCAGTGTTGTTTTTGACAGCCACCTCAAATTTATTCTTAGTCTTCAGGATGAAAACTATTATTAGTCTTAGTCCCATTTAGTTATTACGATATGTGATAGTTTTGGTCGGTTTTAGTCGACTAAAACTTAAAAATGTTTTAGTCTAGTTTTAGTCAGTTTTATGCTGCAAAAAAGTGAACCTTTACAATTTTGAAGCAGATTCTTTACCAGACTAACAGCTCTAGCCTAGTTACTACATTGCTGGGTATAGAATGCTGCAGTTCATCATTGATGTTGGGCAGAAAACTTTGATTTATAAAATTTAAAATAAAAAATATTATGAATTAATGCCCTATTTATAAAAAAAAGTGTCTTAAAAAAGTTGTGAAAAATAGCAGATCTAGTTCAACACATCATATCAGTTAATATAGCAGACAGACAAGCTGACAAAAGGTACAATACAGGAATGCTTTTAGATGTACAAGGTTTCCATTCCAAAGCAAACACTTCCTGATCTACTATGAACTATGCATTACACACACAGATATATAAAATCTTCATTACTCCAAAAAAGCAAAGAACAAAAACTTTATTCTTTCTAATTTGGCAATTGTGGCTTTATTTCTTCAATTCCTCCCTTGGTTACTGTTGCTCAGGGGTAAAAGTGGATTTAAATTCAAAGGGTTTTGATATAAAAAAAAAAGTACAGAAAGACCCTACATAATTACACGGTAAAGCCATGGCAATCCAGACCTAAATTGAATTAATATGCTAACTAAAAGTTTACATATTTAAAAGAAACAGAGAAAATCTTTTAATAACAATTCAAGGAGACATTTACATCATAATTAAATGGATAGAAACGATTAGAAATAGTTAGAGAAATATTCAAAGATCTATGTACCTTTTCACCTGGCTCTTTACCTAAAAATAAACAAAATGTAATGAAATATTTTATTTGGATATGATTTAGAGATTCTTTTTGGTAGAAATTAAAGAATGTTTAGCATCATCTCCTGTGAGCTGGAAGAAATAAAATCTTAAAAATTAAACTGAAGGATTTTTTACGCTTTGCGGAGGATGATCATTTACATATAGTTTATTAAGTAGTGAGAGCAGGAAGAGCCATACTGCTGAGAGCGAACCATCGGTGTGGAGCGAGAGAAGCGCAGACTCTGAGCTACGTCCGCACAAAGACATTGTTGTATAGGAAGATCAGTTTGTCAGAGTTCAGCGTGCAGTGCTGGTGTTCTGTCAGACACCCGGACAATTCTGGATTATTTTCACCCCGCCACTGCGGCCATGATCCATCTGTTGTCATGCAGAATTAGCATCGCTGCACAGCAAGTGGTCTGCGTGATCAAACAGGACACAGCAGCACGGTTGATACTGCTTAGCAGATTGCAGCACAATGATGCAGTTTCTGACTGACGACTCACTCATTTTTATTTAGTCTCTTCTTGTTTATTAAAACTCACACCCATAACTCTCAAGTTTTCGTCAACAAAAATCCATGGTTAGCTCGTCAGTTTTAGATATTGTCATGAATAAAAGGAGCGTTAACGAAATTATTTCATCATCGTCATTGTTGCCGAAAACAACACTGTGTGTGACACATGAATAAATAGCCGCAGAATAGTTAAAAATTGGTGCCTAAATTGGAGATTGTAGAAGGCTCAATTTTTAAGACTTTGGAGATTATCACATTGCTCAACACTATTGGACTGATCTTCAAAAGCTATGCATGTATTAAAACCTGTGCAAAATTGCTTCAAAACATGTAACAGATGTTCATACAGCATTATATGTCATTGCTGCTTGAGCAATCTTTCTATATTATCTGCAAATTATTGCACGCACAACATTTATTTTGCTTTCCTTATTTGGAATGTTTAAAGATCCGGCTTTATATATAAAGTGTATTTACAATGCTAACCCTCATAATTTTGAAACAAATCACTTATTTTCACCTTATAATTGAATGTTTTTTGTGGTAGCGTGTGGTACAAATGGTTTTTAGATTAACACATTTTTTTTTCATTATAAGAAAATAAAAGATTATTATATTAGAGTCCAGAAATATATATGTCAGAAAATCTATGTGCTTGTTGAAAAGAGAAATTCCCACAGTCAGACCATTTGCAGGCCTGTGTGGGCAAATATAGTCTTGCCAAGATGTCAGATGCGTAAACATTTCTTCAAAATGAGGATGGGTTATTGTAAATAGTTTATTTTAAAGAGATTTGTCTGTTTTATAGTTAACTTGTAAATGATCTATGTCTATGAGAAAGTTTAGAAATGATTTATCTTTTTCAAATCACACAAACCCGTTTTTTATAGATGCCACTGTAGATTGAAGCATGTTTCGTTTCCTTGTGTGTCTTTATTGTTTGGGTGATATTAACAGGGTGAAGGTCCTATAGGAGAACGTGGAGACAAAGGGTTCCCTGGATGGCCCGGTACGGCTGGTCCTTTAGGAGAGATAGGAAAACCAGGTGAAAACTTTGCAGGTATCAAAGGACTGCGTGGTCCTTCTGGAGATGAAGGCCTCCCTGGCTATGATGGAATTCCTGGTCCGCCTGGAAGTCCCGGTAAGAACCAGCTAACTAGTTCCTTTCCTAGCACATGTTTAATGCCATTTTTGTTTTGCATATTTGTTTAATGTTTTTTTTGCTACCAGTTTGTGCTCTATTTTTTGTTCTTTATGTAATTTTCACCTCTCTTTTCAATGGGTCCTCTTTTTAAATTCATTACAAAGGAATGAATTTGGAATAAAAGTGGCTTCTGGGTGAAATAATGGCTTTAAGTGAAAAATAGAAGGGGGCATGAAATTTAACTTCGCTTTCATCTGCTGTCTATTTCAAGTAAAAGCTGCATCCCCTCAAACCTGCTGAGCTTGTTTGAGACCAAGCTTGAGCTTTTGAATAACTCTTGTTCCAAATGCATCTCTTTCATTCTCCCTACTTTTCAACTGAAAGGCGGCTGTATACCAGATGGAGATGGAGGACAGGTGGATGTGACAGGTAGCTGGTATAATCATGTTTTCACCTCATTCCTGCTGTTATAGCGCTTCTTTTGTGCTTTGCATTTCAGTCGTTTAACTGGTTTGCATGATGATTTTTAAGATGATATTGGTTTGTGGTTTTCTTTGTTGAGGCAGCAGCTAATGTAAGAATGATGTGTAATTATCTAAAACCTTCACGCTGGGCAGCAGTCAATACCACATGCACCTAAACAGTCATCAGTGGCCTTATTAAGTCGCTTATTAAAGTTTTTTCTTACATTTATCTTTCAGGTGCTTGTGAACCCATCCCAGGTCCTCCTGGCCTGCCTGGACCTCGTGGATTTAGTGGAATATCAGGTTCTCCAGGTGGGTTTTTTGACTGATACATGTTAAATCTTCTATGAAGCGGGACTTTTTTGAGGTATTGCTTTGATTTCCATCCAACAGGGGATCGTGGCCCTAAAGGTGTAAAAGGTGCAAGTGGAGTGAAGGGAGAGAAAGGAGAACAAGGGGACCGGGGAACAAGCGGCTTTCCTGGACCACAAGGTTAGAAGGGACCAATGTCTGAATAGTTAGCACCTTTTCGGAGCTATGTTAGAGTTGTGCTCACATACTTTGGTACCAGGTTTGTTTGTAGGAAAGAAACAGAAATTGACTTGAATAAATGAGCTGTTTTAAAAACGATTATTTCATTTCATTTATTTCATTTCATTTCATTTATTTCAAATAAAGGTGAAAATCAAAATGATCTATTTAGCCCTTTTTGCTAAAAACATTTCCAGATTTTGAAGTCCCAGGATTTGGTTTCAGCAATTCAAAGGAACACTGAGGATTTGGGTTTCTTCTGTTTGCACTGTCAGAAGGACAATTTTTTTTTTCAGATAAGCCTGATGATGTTTGGTAAAATTGCAAGGAAATCTGCATTTCTCTCTCAGTCCTGCAGGTGGAAATAATGAGAACACGCAACTGGCTTTACTCCCTTTGAAAGGGGCCTAGATGCTAGCATCGCTCATTTAAAGAAAAACACCAGACCATATGATTCTGATTGTTTACTTTGTCTTTTTAAAGATAAAAGAATACATGCACTGTGTGCAGTGCATAAAGATTGTTTCTTCAATCAAGAAATATCAATCCTAATTGCTGTTATAGAAAAAAAAGTATAAAAAAGGCGAGTATATGCTAAAAAAAATCTCCTTCAGTGTTGGCCTCATGGCAAGCTTCAGTCTTGTCCTTTTTATCTATTTATTCTATTTGAATTAGTACAGCACTCATCAATCAATGCATCAGCAAATGCTTCCATATAAATATGCTGGATTTAGCACCAGAGCTAAATTGAATCCGTTAAGGCAGGTTCAAATACTTAATAATACATTTAACAACACAGACATTTCTACAGGAAAGATTTAGACATTGGAAATATAAATAATATATATGATCTACAATTGTATATCCAGTTGTGTCCAGTTAAAGCCAATTTATGCTTCTGATGCATAGCCTCTGCAACCGTCAAATCTGTCTCTGTGCGCAACCACGCCCCCCGCTCAGAGGTTCTGCAGCCGTTGTGGCGCACCTCAAAAATCCTATCCTAACTACGCATCAGACGGACGCAAACCTGTGCAGACCTCAAGCCAAAAAGCAGCTGTGATTGTTCTTTGGTCTGCCTTTACGGCTGTCGGTGTGTTCTTTCTTCTCGATTGGCGCCATTTTTAAAAACCGAGGAACAACTACAATGGACAACTACGACGAAAGGTTAATCAGGGAGGTTCGGAAGTACAACCACTTGTACGATGCCTCAGACAAATTATATAAATATGCCAAGGTCTCTGCCAACTCCTGGAGGGAGATCTGCCAGATCCCTGAGCGGGATTCAAAGGAGTGTTTACAAAGTTGGAAGAGACAGAGAGAATAATACGTGAAGTTCTCGCGAGTTCTCAAATAGGCTCCCCCTTGCGCTTTGGCTGGAAACTGCTGTGCGTGCCTAAAAATTCCAGATCGATGGTGCAGAAGCATAAAAGCAAAACTGGTTCACAACCAGACCCAAGCGACATTTGATATGTGCGGCTGCAGAAGTCTAATCTGCCCTTTAAAAGAAATACCTAATGTATATCATTTTCATTACTTTTTTCAGTTTTTGTTTCTTTTGGGTTTATAAGAATAATGTACGGGTCGGTTGATGGATATGATTAACAACCTTTTTAACCAAACAGTCTCTGTGCAAAACAGTCTTGAGTACTTCTGAAATCAAAAAGGCCTTTAACGGTTTCCTGCAAAGCTCAGCATAGGTCACTTTCATATCAATCTCACTTTTGATCACATACTTGGTTTTGGCACAAAACACATTTGTCTTATTTTGGTAGAATCCTTGCAACACATAGGATTTCCACTTCCAACAACAAATACCAAAATACAGTCCCAGCAGGGAATCTCAAAGGCTCTTTGAATGAGTGACTGGCTCTTCTGAGATTTACTCACCATTGCTTTCTGATGGTGAGGGACAGATTTTAAAACATCCATCCTCCCTCCTCATTCTTTTTGCCTCCATAGCTATTTAGTCCCATATCTGAAACAAACTACGACACTAAAATTAATGTTTTAGAGATTTTAAGGAGATAATACTAGTATTATATTGATGTATTAATTTAAATACAGGGTACTTTACATAAACTGTCCTATACTAAAGCATTAAATACTCTTTCATTTAATAATAGTTTTTTATAACTTCTGTTTTGTTTTGTTTTTTACTTATAATAGGTTTTGTCGGTCCCCGAGGAGAACCTGGGATTCCTGGCACCAGGGGTTCAGAAGGTACCCCTGGTAGCCCTGGTATTCCTGGCCGAGACGGGTTTCAGGGTGATAAGGGTGCCCATGGAGAAATAATGGATGCATCACCTGGACCTCCAGGTGACCCAGGAATACCTGGCTTGCAAGGAAAAAAAGGCCAAACAGGAGAACCGGGACCACCAGGTTTTGCAGGTAAGCTGTGTGTTTTGTTTTCTTTTTTTGTTTTTTTCAATAGTGTTTGATATTTGCTTGAATATTTTTCTTAAACATATTTTCAGGAATAAATGGAATGCCTGGAATGATTGGCTTCAGGGGGCCCAAAGGTGCCCCAGGCCTGCCTGGGGAAGAGGGAAGACCTGGGCCAGCTGGCACATATGGCTACCCTGGTGATCCTGGTCAGTCTGGTCCACCTGGTCCGACTGGCGCTATTGGAGAGACAGGTTAGAGAAGCACACAACCACAGGAACAATCCATCAAAAATAGTTTTTCTCACTGCTCTCTGCTGGTACATTCCTCTACCTTATCAGGAATAACCGGAGAGAGAGGTCCAGATGGAGACCCAGGTCCTCCAGGTCCAATAGGGTTAAAAGGAATGCCAGGTGCTTATGGAGATGATGGCACCGTTGGAGAGCAGGGCCCACAAGGTGACCCTGGACAACAAGGTGCAACTGGAAGACCGGGAATTCAAGGAAAGAAAGGTCTGTATCTTGAAAGGTTTTCCTGCTTATTCATAACATGATAAAACAGAATATCTACCAAATGGTTTCAGCTAAAGTCAGATTGGTGTTTCTGGGACTTTTTTCTTCATAGGAGAGAAAGGTTCTCCTGGAACGTCTGGGTTTGGGGGTGTCGGTGGAAATCCTGGTCTGAAGGGCTTTGAGGGGCAAAAAGGAGGGGCGGGGGTGCCTGGTGAGCCTGGCCTGAAAGGTCAGACGGGAAAAAAGGGAGAGAAAGGTATGTTGCAAAGTCTTTGAGTGGAGTTCCATATGTGATGGGACTGGAGCGTATTAGAGTCATTTTAATTAATACCTGTTCCTGCTGGCAGGTGAGTCCGGTCTGACCGGTCCACGGGGGATTATGTCCCCCAAAATGCTTGTTGACATAAAGGGAGTCAAAGGAGATCACGGGCATCAAGGCGATCCAGGTTTTACCGGGCCAAGAGGTCTGCAGCTTTTATAATAGTGTTGCAATTTGCTCCAAATTCTATGTTGCCTTATCTTAATCATGATATAAATCCAAATCTTTTCCCAGGTGCCAAAGGTGTACAAGGTTGGCCAGGCCTTGATGGAGCTCACGGTCTGCCAGGAGACCCCAGTACTGAAAAAGGTGTTTCTGGAGATCCAGGTGCACAGGGCCTGCCAGGGGTAAAAGGAATGCCAGGGTCACCTGGTAACCGAGGCATTCAAGGCTTTGATGGAATGCATGGTAACAAGGTGAGCAGAAAACTAGAGGATGTACCTTGCTTAAGTCTTTGCTCAGGAAGTGATGCTTCGCTGAAGGTCCTGCTTAAGCAAAGCATCCTTCTTGATTTTCTTAGAGAACAAAGGTTTCCTTAACTTTCTATAGCAGTTGAACTGGTGCAGTCTCTCTATGACTTCCAAGACATGCACTTCAAATCAACAATAGCAAAAACCCTCTGTAGGACTGGTAAGACCACAAGACCTAGGTGTCTAATCTTATGGTATGTCTAAAACCCAAGGTTTTCTAATCAAAGCAGCAATTTAAAAGTGAACAGATGCCTGCACCCAATTTCTTACTGCTTTTTGACTTCTTTAGTCTTATTTTTTTAGATATGTTGTTGTTTTCAATTTATTTTCACAAGCTAGGTGTTTTTTTGTATCACTTCAAACAGGTATTTTACCATCAATGAGTTGATAATAGAGAGCCACTGTATATGAATAAAAATGTTACTAATGGGCAAAACTGAACGACAAATACAAGTCAACAAATAAAGTGTGAAAGTAAACTTGTTGGGAGATTTAATCTGTTTCATGTTTTTCTCTAGTTTTGCCTATTTTTTGTTCTAGTAAACTTTACATCAAATCAGTCTTCTTCGCATAACAGGTTTAAAAGATTTCAATTGACTTGGTTTGCAGGGAGGCAAAGGAAGCCCCGGTGCCTACGGTCAGTCGGGATTGAAAGGAAGGAAGGGGGCCAAAGGTGAAAACTCAAATCAAACCATAGAACATGAATTCAGGCTCAGTATTATGTAAATGTGAGAAAGTTGTGTGTTATGCTCCTAAATACAATAAAATATTACAGGCGATAAAGGCATTCGTATAGACCTTCCAGGATCTAAAGGACTGAGAGGAGAGGATGGATTTGATGGAGAACCAGGTACCAACTGGCCTACTACAGGTGTCCTTTATTCTTTTGTAATAGTTTTGTTGACATCAAAGGTATGATATTACCTCCATAGGTGTGAAAGGAATACTGGGACCAATTGGGGACATTGGTATAACTGGTTTTGATGGTGTCCAAGGAGTAAAGGGACAATCTGGAGATCCGGGAATAGTGGGTTACCAAGGTAAAAGACCAAACATGTCCTATAAATAATATAATCTTACAGATTCACATTCTATTTACAGGATTTTATTTATTTATTCAGGGTTGGACGGGGACAGGGGAACTCCAGGAAACCAGGGTCAAAAGGGTTTTCCTGGTATTCCAGGGAAAGATGGTCTGCCAGGCGTTCCTGGCTTCTCTGGAATTAAAGGTAACACAAATGAACCAAAATATAAGTATAATCTATCTAGAGCTTCCATATGTTCTAACTTTTCACAATAATACACATTTCAAATATTTTCAGGTTACCCCGGCCTTAAGGGTCTTTTTGGATTAGATGGACTGAAAGGACAACAGGGTGTCAAAGGAACACCAGGTAAAAGCTCTGAGGACCTCAGAGAAATTATTTCTCTTCAAGATTTTAAGAAAACATGTCAAGATTTTCTCCTTTTTCAAAATCTATTCATGTAATCTAGACCATAGCTCAAATTCAGAAAAAATGTGCACATAGTATTTAAGAGATTATGCTTATAATTTGACGCCCATAAACAAACTAACCACATTTTTATTGTTTTTATCTTTATATTGGCTAAACTGTTTAGCTTCTATAATGCTAAAGAGTTAATATAATGTTTTTATGCAAAATAAACGATACACCTTTAACTCATTCAAATTTGATCAAACACAAACTCTAATAAATTGTGATGGTATTTTACTGTATGTAACAGAGCAACATAACTTGAGAAAAAAAATTCTTATGTTTTAAAATGAATAAAAATATCAAAAATTTGCATTCATTTTTATGTATCCCCTATGAATGGGTCAGGACTGGATAAAACCACTTCTTTTTTTAGTTACACATGCAAGTCCAGAGAGGTTTCTAGCTTTGATGCTCTTAATATTAGCATTTCTGCCCCTCTTTCCTTGGAAACAGTTAAGGCAGATAGAATGGAGAGCTCCTTGTTTTCTCAACTTCATAGACATGTTTTAATCTAGACCAGGGTTTCTTAATCCTGGTCCTCAGGGCCCTCTGTCCTACAAGTTTTAGGTGTTTCCTTACCTCCACACACCTGACCTGAATAAAACGGTTATTAACAGGCTTTTGCAGCATTTGAGGGTTGTTGACGGGGAAATACAATCATTTGAATGAGGTGTGTTTGGGTAGAGACACATCTAAAACATGCAGGACAGTGGGCCCTGAGGACCGGGGTTAAGAAACCCTGATCTAGACCATTGGTGTCAAAATCAGATCCTGGACGGCCAGAGTCCTACAACTTTTTTTTTGTGTCCCATGCCTGACACACCTGAATCTAATGGCTAAACTGCCTTACAAGCCTGCAGTCCTTAACTTAATCAGAATAGCTTAAACTGGTAAGGAAACCAAAGGCCCGGTGAAATTGATCACCTTAGGTGCTATCCAAATAGTACTGGCAGTTAGGAAGGACCTAGAGACAGGAAAGCAGAATCCTTCCTAGCGCCAATTCAAAGTATACAGTTGAAGGGGTTGGCACATCCCACCTCATAAAGATTACCAAAAATAAATGATTTCATGACATGCAATGTCTGTTACACATATCAATGTCCTCACCTTTATATGTGTTAAATTTTACACTAGTGTAACGTTTGATTTTTGTAGTTCTTTACGGGAAGGATTTAGTCCCAACTTTATGGGCGTGTCCTTCGTGTAATGATGTCCTTAAGACTGAAGACTGTCTGGATTCAGCATAGTAGTCTGGAGCACCTTCCCTGCCCTACATAGTGATCTTACTGTTGCTGCAAAAGGAATGAAGGGATAGGAGCTAAGAAGTTAGGAGTTTTATTCGAATTATTCGGATCAAGCCAAGCTTTGCAAAGCTCTACTAAACATGTCCAAATATTCAGCCACATCTAATAGGTTGAGGACACCTTCCTTCAAAGACTGGAGTTTAAAACCACTGATCTAGACTATAATATTGATTTTTATGGCTCTATATTAAGGTCTGTCATCCTGCTGGAAGTGAAACCTACTCCAAAGTTTTAAATAATTCCATCCTCTTGCAGAGATTCTTAAATAATGGCTCTATAGTTTCATCTAGATCCATTTTTTTAATAGTTCAGACCAGCTTTAAAACCTGCTGGACAAAAAAATTCTTCTTCAATATGATGCTACCGCTATACCTTATCTTCTCATAGTATTTATTCTGTAATTAAAATACTCGCATGTGAACTGGAACGACTTTTTATGGGACATCTGAAGAGAAATGATTTAAATAGATTTGATTTAGGTTTCTCAATGTAGTTGGAGCTGCATTGTAAATATAAAACAAATTTGTTTCAGATTTTCAAAAAGTTTTAAAAGTTTTGTTGCCCATCCTCTTCACAGTAACATTGTGCTGGTCTTAAATGTAAATTCCTAATAAAATTCCTAATAAGTTCATGAGGATATATATGTTTTGTCTATATACAGATTTCCTTTTCTAAATAAGGAAAACATAGATCTAATTCATGCAGATGGAAAATGTTGTCTTGACCTGTAAAGATTTCTCTCTCTCTGGTCAATTCAGGTCTGACTGTTTATGGACCCATTGGAGAGACAGGAATTAAAGGGAATAAAGGAGAAAGTGGTTTACCCAATAGCGAGCCAGGTGCTCCAGGTCCAGCTGGTTTGAAAGGCTACCAGGGGCCTCCGGGTGAGCCAAAATCTTTATCTGCAGTATGCAACAAGCGCATGCTTCTGTGGGACTTCACTTTCACAAAGCTTGACAAAAACTTTACATTTTTAGGTGACTTTGGTCAACCTGGAGAACCAGGACTCCGTGGCCTTAAAGGACCAGATGGGAGCCCAAACATTCCTGGAAAAAGGGGGGATCCTGGCCTTCCAGGAGGTCCTGGATTGCAAGGTAAAAAAAAATAAATAAATGTTGCAGGAATAGTTGCTGTATCATATTTTCAGTCATTTGGATTTTTTTGTTTCTCAGGTTATCCAGGAGCAAGGGGACAGCCTGGTTTGGATGCTTTTCCAGGAGAGAAAGGTTTACAAGGAGACTATGGGTTCCCTGGTTCACCTGGTTGGAAAGGATATCAAGGAGATCCAGGTCCAGCGGGCTACAAGGGGGCTGATGGCGTCTTTGGGAAGAAAGGTCAGCTGTACACGAACATTCTCATACCATTCATTTATGGAAAGAAAAATAGCTTGGGAGCCTGAAAACAGAAAAATAGAAAACCCAGGCTAGCAAAACCACCAAAACTTAAAGATAAACAGATTAAATTTAGCACAAACCTTTAGCTTGTATGTTCTTCTGTTATAGGCTAAGGATGACATATCATCCTTAGCCTATGTCTTGTTTTGAAACAAGACATTTCCAAAGTTTCTCATAGTAGCTTTGCCTCGTCTGTTCCTGTTTGGCTGTGACACCATCCTGAAGAGAAATATCAGCTGCGCTGCTGCCATCAACACCTTTATTTATAGATGTTGGAGATCGGCCTGTTTTCCAGTGTAGTCCTGTTTCTCTGCCTGAGACTGGCTGGATGTGCTCCCCTCTGACATGGGATTTGGCTCGGAGCTGGTCTGTGTTTTTTTTTCTGGACCGGGCCGCCTTTTACAGCTGCTTTTTGTATCTCTACTTCTGTCTCCTTGAACCCCCTTGGCCTCAGCAGATGGCCGCTCACTAAGCCCAGTTCTGCTGGAGGTTTCTTCCTGTTAAAAGGGAGTTTTTCCTCTCCAATGTCGCTACAAGCATGCTTAGCGTGAGGGATTGCATTCGAGTCAATGAGTCGATGCAATCAACTGGTTTTCCTTTAATAGAAAACTTTGAATCAATTTGACTGTATGGTCTGGTGAACTGTAAAGTGCCTTTAGATGACATGTGTTGTGAATTGGTGCTATATAAATAAACTGAATTGAATTGAGCAGTAAAGAAAATTAAAAATGTTTAAAAAAAAGGTTTCTAATTGTGATCTCTTTTTTTTTTAACAGGACCAAAAGGAGACCAAGGTTACATGGGATTTCCTGGACAGATAGGTTTAAAAGGAGAGAGAGGACCAACTGGTCCAAAAGGAGACACTGGAATTCCAGGTCAGTAATTCCTCAATTATGATATATGCCTAGTATAAATCACTCAATGTTTTCAGATGGCTTTTTTTTGTGTATATTCAATAAAAAACTCTACAGTTATTACTACATACAATTATGCAAAAATGTACCTATAAGATATCTTTGCTCTGTGGCAGACTGTGATGTATTAAGGATGAGGCTCATTACCCAGAACATCATTCTGTCTAGAGACAACAATGATGCTCTGTACAGTTGTTAGCTAAACACATGATAGGATTTAAATAAGTAATTTGCATGTCTAGGTATGAAAGAGAAGAGGCTCCCCTGTTTTTTTTTGACAGTATAAAAACTCTAAGGGTATATATATGTATGCTGCCCTGCTGTGTTTTAAGCTGAATTTACATTCTTTTTGGCAGTTTTCTATTTAGTGGTAGAATGAAAGTTTTTTTTTTTTAAAGAATGTGGACTGCATGTTATTATCTCTAGTTCAAAATCTGAAATGCTTGAGAGCGAGGATTCCGCAATTTTTAGATGTACACCTTCTCCAACTCACCTGAAACAAATAAATAAAATTGTTTATCAGCTTAGATAAAGCAAATAATAAAAAACACTAAATTTAGACTTATTAAAATTGAGTAAAACAGGAGTATCTGGTATAATTTCCTAACTTACAGGCAGTATAAATGCTATGTCTTTGGTTTTTACCTGAGGTAATAAAGGAACCGTCTATTCCGCAGGTTATCCTGGGGCAGCTGGCAACCGGGGTCCTGCTCCACCTTCCATTCGAATTCCAGGAGAAAGAGGTCCTCCGGGACCACGGGGTATCCAAGGCCCGAAAGGATCTACAGGGGAGCCAGGACCTCGAGGCCCACCTGGAGATCCAGGTTGGTTATAATAGCGTTGTTACTGTGAAATATTAACAAATTTTTTTACTCCAGCCTACTGATCCCGAAAGTGTTTATGTAATCAAATATTTGATTGATAAAGTACGCAGAATACAGGGAAAGCAAAATAAAAAAATCTTTTTCTAAACAGGGTTCATGGGACCAATTGGAGATAAAGGTATGCCTGGGATTAGTGGCACTCCAGGAGTCCCGGGTTTCCGTGGAGACGTTGGAGAAGTTGGACACCATGGTCTCCAAGGAACGGAAGGTATGCCTGTGTAACACATAATCTTCATTAGTTACTGTGCATAATGAAAGCACCATAACTGAAGTGATTTTTCCTCAATAGGTCAAAGAGGCAGGCCAGGTATCCCGGGGTTACCTGGGATGGCTGGCCGCAGCATCAGCGTGGGCTACTTGCTTGTGAAACACAGTCAGTCAGAGCAGACGCCGATGTGTCCGGTGGGAATGTCTAAACTCTGGGACGGTTACAGTCTGCTGTACCTGGAGGGTCAGGAGAAGGCCCACAACCAGGACCTGGGTGAGTTTGTGTGAGCTACTGAACTGCTCTGCGCTACTATAAAAAAGTTAAGGTGGATTCTGTCAAAATTGTTGCTGATCTAGATTTCAGAAAACATTAATCATGTTATCATATCATCAGATGTACTGTGAAACTAAAAATAAGATGAAACCCTAAAACTTTCAGAAATCTCTTGTTTTTTCAGTTTGTTGTGTTTCTCAGCAGGGAAAGGCTCCCTCTCAGCTTGTTTTCTTGTCCACCTTCTTTAACTCATTTACTCTGAGGACTTTAAATTAAACAATTTAATCATCCTGAGAACTAATTTCTGCTTTGAATGTTTGCCAAAAAGTGATTAGAATCAGAGAACCTTTTGAGAAACAGAAATTCCTCCGATTTCTATTCTAAAACCTTTCCCACTGGATCTAATTTCTTTGAAAATGAGAAATATTCCAGAGGTGAAGCAGCATGAAGATAAAAAAAAAGTCTCAAAGCATAACAATGTTAATTTATTTAATCTTAAAATGTGCTCCTCTGATGTTTGTTCCCATTAGGTTTGGCTGGTTCCTGCCTCCCACGGTTCAGCACCATGCCCTTCCTCTACTGTAACCCTGGAGACCTTTGTTACTATGCCAGTAGGAATGATAAGTCCTTCTGGTTGTCAACCACTGCTCCCCTTCCCATGATGCCTGTAGAGGAAGGAGAAATTAAGCCATACATCAGCCGTTGCTCCGTTTGTGAGGCTCCATCAGTCGCTATTGCGGTTCATAGCCAAGACATCACCATTCCACAGTGTCCCGTGGGCTGGAGGAGCCTGTGGATTGGCTACTCTTTCCTCATGGTCAGTTTCATTTTGGGTATAAATTCTAGAAGTTGATCTAACCCTGTGAAACTTTTCACACCTTTGATGAGTTTTATTGGGAGTTGATGTGAGTTACCCTTACATTACAAAGTAGACATGCCTTTATAATCTGCTGCAATTAAAGGGATTGTCTCTACCAGCTTTCCACGTCTGATGATACGTTCAGTTCGCACGAGATAGAAGAAGCAAAAAAGCTTCTGCTGCTTCATTTTTTATGCTTGTACACATTAAGGTCAGATGCACCTCAAATGCATCTTTGACGCTCCTGAAGCTTGTCCAGTAAAGTGTGTAAAGATGCGTCTGATGCTTCTGCTGCTCCTGTGTTTAATGGCAGAGCGGCTTTGCTATATTTGCTGTTATAAATGGGTAAAGTAGTTCTTTTTTTTTTATTTTTTTTTTTATATTTATTTACATTTTTGCAACTTACGTAGCTAATCACATACAAGCCCAAATTTCGCCTGCTGTTCTTCACTTTTATAAATACTGAAATAGCGTTCCCATCATACTGTTGCTCGCCGCCTTGGTCCTGGGCTTTCCTCAGAATGTCCAAGGCATCCCCCTCGTTGTGCAGCCTTGCAGTGATTACGCAGGCCTTATCCCCGCTCCTCTCCGCACCAAGCTGGGGTGGGAGCGCTCGACAATCACTTCTTTGTCCATCAGAAAAACTTCTTTAAGGAGTTTTGAAACTGGATCCCAACCGCTCCGCAACCCCCGTGATCCGGTTATTGCCTCTCCTCCTTCTCCCCTCTGGGTCCTCACACTTATCTCTTAGTTCACCCATCAGCTTCTCAAGGTCTTTTAGTGTGCGTTGTGTTGATACAACCTCATCCGTCCATGTTGATAAGCCCTCCTCGACTGCTCCGACATTAGCCATCACATGCTCCAGCTCAGCGTGGATAGCCGTAGCATTATTAACGATTTTAAATCTCACTGCCATAAGTTCCCTCTTAAACTTTTCAAAGTCATCTGCCAGAGCAATCTTCAATTCCTCTCTTATTGCCACGGATATATCTTTTCTCAGTGATGAAAGGATGTCAGCCTTAATTGACTAGGTGTCCATGGTCGGTGTGTTACCGCCTTGTCGAGGTGGTACTACTTGAACTTTTAATCGAGGAGGTGTTTTCCGTTGTGGTGGACATGCCTCCGCATTTATATTTTCGAAGATTTGACACCATCGACCGCACTTGTACACACTTTGGGTCCTCCTTCAATGCTCTGTTTAACTTTTTGCGTGGTTTTGAATATAGTTTATTGATTGGATGTTGTTTAATTATGGAATTATAGCCTACTCCGCCTAAGCTCCAAGCCCCTTATATTATTCCATCAGTTCCTCGCTAGCGCCCCCCTAAAAAGTAGTTTTAATTTGTAATTATATTTCAAGTGAGAAAGTCCACCTGAGAACTGCATCTGTGTATACAGTTAATCAAGATTATGATCCTTCTTAAAATATCGGACTAGCACGAAACCCTGTACATCTGTCACTGGAAATCCCCTTCAACGGCAGCCTCTGGCCTGGTCGCCTCTTGGGGTTTTTACACTAATGATGGTGGAGGCTACATAATCCAAAAGCAAGCATATTTTGCTGGCAGGTTTTGACATTTTAAGTTCATTTAGGCATTAATGAACTGTTTCAGGGGAGTGATCATAGCGATCTGCATCAGCGGGGCTGTGTCTGTTTCTTTGCCAGTTCCCAGATCAGCTTCTCTGATTGGTTGGTGTGGCACGTCGAGCAGCAAAAGCTACATTTTTCAAACTCCAGCAGCTGCTATTTGTGCAACGCATCCAGCGCCCCAGATGCTCAGAATCTCAGAAGGTGCTGCTTCAGCTTTTCAGATACGCCAAGATGTGCTGCTGCTTGAAACGCGCTGCAGGACCTTTTGATGCGCCTTGATGTGCGTCAACCATTGAATTTGCCTGTAAATCAGCTGCTTCTGAACATAGAATAAAGACTAATCTTTATGTAAGCTTAAATTGATTCATAACATCACTTATCAGCAAACCTTTAACTAGGACATTTTAACAAAGTAACATTTGAACACATTTTAACATACATCCTGAGATCCACAGTGTCTCAGGATGTATGTTTAGCATTGTTACCCTTCTTGAAGGTGAACCTTTGTTGCAGTCTCAAGCCCTGAGCAGCTTCTAACAGGTTTTCTGTCCATATATTTTCCTGTCAACTCTGTCAAGCTTTGCTACAAATGCCGAGGAAAAGTTTTCCTCAGCTCCCATATTAAAACTTGCCAAGGCTAGACAATTACATTTGCAATATAATCACTATGAAAAAAAAGACACAGCTTGTTGATCTTATTGTCATTTAAGACACTAACTTTCTCAGTCCATCCGTTTATATGGGAGGTAATGTCCTTAGAGTTGACTTGCCACCACACAGAAAGGAAACACCAGTAACAGCTGTCCTCTACATCTGTGCATGCAAACTAGAAGCACATCAGTAGAGCTCTGTCATCATTTACTTTGGACAATATAGCATTAAAGGCTATGTAAGCACTGACTCACTGGAGCCAAACATATATATGTTAGTGGTTAGTGCAAAAGTGAAATAAAAAAAAACACATTATGTAGAAAAATGTAATCATAATTTTGATTTTTTTTTTTTTTTTGCAAAATCTTGAAGCCCTAATTCTAGAGTTTCTCCATGTGTTAGGACCTGTGTTCGCAGTTTTTTGTGAATAAGCAGATATCGCCTCATTAAGAGCACTACATCTCCATTAAATATACACCTGTCTCACTGGAATGCCCTCTCTCTTTTCTCTGCTGCAGCACACAGCAGCAGGAAACGAAGGCGGCGGCCAGTCCCTGTCGTCGCCTGGGTCCTGCCTGGAGGACTTCCGCACAACACCGTTTATCGAGTGTAATGGGGCCAAGGGCACATGCCACTACTTCGCTAACAAACACAGCTTCTGGCTGACATCTATAGACCAGTCTTTCCACAGCCAGCCGTCCGCGGAGACATTAAAAGCAGGCCAGCTCCTTTCACGCATCAGCCGCTGCCAGGTCTGCATGAAGAACCTGTGAGGAACTTTGCTTCAGTCTCCACAGAGAGGCCCAAAGTTCTCACCCGACAACAACTTTCATCCAAACCACAGTGCTCAGATATGCAATGACTGTGCAGTTCCTCGAGCTTAAATGTGCACTACAAATTCAGCAAAAAAAAAAAAAGCCATAAAAAAGAACAACTTCATCATGGAACAACTGTATTTTTATTTGTTATTTTGTGTGTTAAATTTGGTGCTTACTTTTTTAACTTATTACCTCAGTTATAATGACACAATGTTAACCACCTAAGGCCACAAAGTACAGCTGAACCAAAGATGCTTCTTTTAAACTATATCGTTTTTTAGTTTGGATCCTGTAGACCTGCTATAAAGCCACTAACGCTGCATCCCTGCCAGCTGAGGGTGACAAAGAGGTATTCTTACATTTCCGCCATCATTTAAACTGCTTGTAAAAAGCCTATTTTTTCTAAAAGTATACAAAGCTGTGCTCTTTTCTATGCATGTAACAACTACTGTTAGTTCATCTGTTTTTCATATGTTCACACAATGCACTGATTCTCTTAAGACATTAAAATAAAAGAAACATGACCCCTCTGTGGTTGTTTAAATCTGTTTCACGTCACTCACATTTTGCTTTAAGAAAAACTGAACAATTTTAAGATGGGACACAGCTTTGAGCCATATAGGATGTGATAATTATTCAGTTATAGTTAGAAAATTTTAAAACTGAATGCATTTCAGTTCTCTGATTTTTGTGTTTTTTTTTGGCTAGTAGTATCTATTCAAAATAAAATGCAGTGATCTGCAAGTTCATATTATTTTTTTTTTTTTGAATGACTGATTGTTTCTGTGAATGAGAGCAAACAAATCAACATTTGGGAAGCCTGTATTTTTAATCACATGTTCTCCACTTTGTTTCGTTTGGGTTTGGGTGTTGATCTAATCTGGAGTATCAAGGACAGTAATGTATGGTTGTGTTGGGAAAATATAAATATACTGATGGGAAAAGAAAAAGAAAAGAAACATATACTTTAAGCAAGAACTGGGGATTTAAAAAAAACTGGACTTCATGGAACTTCCAGGCTTGTAGGTCATTATTTAATGTCCCCATTTCCTACCCATAAACCCTGTTATAAAAACAATTAGTGGAGCTCCTTTAACTCAAAACACTTTAATAGCTGATAAATCAGTTTTTTTAATGATGATTTAATGTATTTGGGGTAATAATACTATTAATCCATTATGGATTTATGTGAGCAAGTCTCTGCCCTGTGATGCTAATACCTGTTTGTGTAACCTTTACCTGGAACTGATGTCAAGTTTTAATACGGTAATTAACCACAGTCTTTTAAATCTAAAACGAGGTTTGTTAAAATTGGGCCATTTAAAGATTTTAGAGTAAGAATGGCCTGTCAAGTAAGGTCATAAGTTAGTCCTGACTGTAACTAAATCATACTGAGCTCTATCTTGTTTTTGTTTGCTTTTGTTTTCTTTTGGTTGTCCAGATGTGGACTTTGCAGTTTGCTTTGGATCAGTGTCCTGCAGGATAAAATGCTTGAATGCAGGTAAACGTAAAAAAAAAAAAAAAGGCACATACCCCCAACACTCTTTGCTTTAATTAAATAAAGAGACAATAGTTCAGAAATATCAAGTGATTAAATCTGGTTGCATCCATCTATAAAAACATTGTTTTTGTTCTGATTCAGGTCTTTTCATGGGTTGACTTTTTTTCTAAACAGATCATAACCTTTCATCCAAACCAGATGTCCTTCTGGTCACAGACACTATTTACATACTACGAATAGATTTTAGTTGCAGAGGGAGAACAGAGATGGCAGGGTTTATATGTGACAACACAGCTGAGTCAGTTCCTTGTGTCAAGACTGAAAGTGTGCTGATGTCTCAAGTACAAGGAACACTTTTAGAGAGAGTAATATGCTCACTTTAGACATATTAGGATCTTTAAAAATATATCAATGTTAAACACAACCACCCAACATTAAAGAAAGGAGGGGGGGGGCTGTAGATTTATCTTTCTAGTCAATGAGGAAGCACTTCCCAGGTGAAAATGACAACTTACCTCATAGGAGGAAGGCATAAGCCTGACTTGGATTACAAATCTGGAAGCTTCATAAGTACTAAGAAGCACTTTAATAATCGATTAATCATAGACTTGAGTATAGAGACTAAAACATACCATTAGCTGACAAAGTAACCTACTTAAAGCAGTACTTTTATCAAAATTGTAAAAAAAATATATATATATATATATATATGTATAAACATTTTGCATTTAAGATAAATATTTTTCTCTTTCAACCTACTCTTTCCAAAAGTTTTAGTTTCACCTGGTTTCATTTAGCAAAAAGTCTTCTTTAAGGAACCTTTGACTACCCGATTAATAATCGATGAATTGAAAAAAAGAATCAGCAGATCCGTGGGATATTTGTTTTGCAAAATAATTATTTGCAGCCCTAGTTGAAAGCATCTCCAATAATCCTTATTTCAGTTAAAAGCGGCCCTTATCAATAGTCGTCTTTAATTGAAAATTAGTGAAAAATCTTTAAAGACCTTCTGAAAACCTGGAGGCTAAAAAAACGAAAATTAAATTTAAAAAAATCTGCATCTGGAAGCTTAAAAGACTATCAGAAGTACAAAGGATGACACACAGATGGACATCTTTTCCAAGGGTATCAGTGTGGCAGTTACATGCCGATAAAATTTGACTTCGACAGTGATAAGGAAAAAAGGAGTTAATTTTATAATTATAAAGGTGGTAAAAGCTGATTCAATATTTTCATTCTCTTGATGAGGTTATGTACTCGACAGAGCAGACAGGCATCAAAATAAAATTCTTTATTATGACGGCATATTTTAAAAAAATTTTCAACACTGACAGTTTTCTCATTCGCTCAGTTTCAATAAAATATAAAGATCAGCATCAATACTTGTAAAAAAAAAAAAAAAAAAGTTGATTAAAGTGAAATGTGATCAAAGTTCTACAATAAACTGTGAAATGAAAGATTAGTGCAGTTAATTTAGTGGGAATACAGAAGTAAAACATTTACCAACAGCAACAAATCAAACAAAGGCACATCTTTGGAGTCTAGAGTGCAGTTTGGAAGGTCCTATTGCATAAAGGGATATTTTCCTTCCTAATGTCTACACAAACTGGATCTACACTTGTGTTCTTCACATCTCTGGGAAATGAGTCTCAGTCAAGGCTAACTAAAGCAGTACCATCACGGTGACGTTTGGAGATCACAATGATAAAAAGGAGTCTGCAGGTGGAAGCCTTAAGGATTTATTTTTGGCACCGCTAACAGCAGCTGGATTTCCCCCGCTTCCCACTGGCCTCCCTGCAGTCCTCTAGATCCACCGTCGGGGAGGCCTGGTTCTCGTGCCTCTTTCTAAGGATGGACGGCAGGACCAGATCAAACAGTGTCTCAAACAGGGCGTCCACATTGTACCCGGTTTTGGCGCTGGTTTCAAAACACATCCTATCTGCTGGGAGGCTGCCCTTTTCGTCTAGGCCTTTGTATCGCAGTATTCTTCCGTAAAGGGCCACCGCATCCTCCCGTGCAACCTGTTTGTGAAGCAGCATACCAGACAGGGACGCGGGGGAAGCGGGAGGCGTGGGGCAGGCAGACAACACCTGTGGTTCTGTCCTCGCCTCCTCGCAGTCAGTGCGGTCCTCGGAGAGTACATCAGAGTCCTGACAAAGGTGAGCTTTGGGATCGGTTAGATCTGCCTTGTTCCCCACTAAGGCATAAATGCAGTCATGGTTGGCGGTATCAGTGAGGGACAGGAAGCGCTCCTCCAGCTCAGCGAGGCTCTGCCAGTTAGTGACATCATAGGTGAGGATGACAGCTGCTGCTCCACGGCAGTACATGGAGCCCAGACCATGAAACTGCTCCCGACCTGGAAAGACAGACAGAGGAGTTAACCGTTTACAAGAACCCAGTAAAATCTCAACACATAACCCAACATCATCTTAGCTCGATTGAATGGAGAGCATCTGAACACCAGATAGATCTGGACTTTGACTGGACCCTTATGTCATATAAAATGAAGGTAGTCTTTTAAAGTCTTGCTCTGTAATAAGCTCCATCACTTCATCTACTAGATTAACCGTCTCTGTTAAAAGGGCACCCTCACTGCACGACGCTGCCACCACCATGCTTCTTCATGGATGCCAACTCTTATGAAATCCTAAAAGCCATTTTTTTGTGTCCTCTGCATGAAATCTGGAAAACAGGACTCCAGTTTTTTTAATGCAATTCCTCGAGGACAGACCTATTTGGTGCATGGCTAATAACTGCCCTGTCCAGTGATTTTCCCATCAGAGTTGTTGAGTCCTCATGACCCGATCGGTGTCTTCTCAGATTAAAAATCTCAATCCTCTTCGCAAAACTACAAATTCACAGGTTTACGAATACAAATCACAGATTTACAAGTTTGAGTAAAACTTAGGGCTGGGCGATAATTCAATAACGATATATATCGATCGATAGACGTGTGGCTCAATAGAAAAAAAGAGAGTCGATAAAAGTTCGATAAAAAATAAACGCAGTTTTCCTTCCTTCTCATTGTAGCCTAGCATGTAGGTTTATGCTAGTCACTGCTTCCTCCCAACCAATCACAATCGCGGACCCAGTCACGCCGTCACAAAGCGCTGCCCTCTTAAACCACAACACAGAGCACATGAAGATGTCGCAGCAAGGAGAGGAGGAGGAAATTGTTCCAAAGAAGGGTTTTTGTAGTTCAGCAGTCTGGCAGTATTTCGGTCATGGCAAGTCGGACAAAAAACAAACCACAGTCATCTGTAAAATGTGTAGGGAACCAGTGAAAACGAAGTCTGATAACGCAACCAACTTTTTTTTATCATCTCAGCCGCTCACACCCGCAGGAGTACGAGCTGTGTAGGCCCCGGTGCGGCTCTCCTCCGAGGAATCTTCGGGAATTTTGGGAAAATATATATATATTTTCAGTTCTGGGCAGTTTCCCACGTAGTTCTAACAATTGAGATAAAAATGCTGAGGGGCCAGCAGGAAACTCAGCTTAGAAGAATGCGGGGGGAGGGGGGGGTCCATTTATTTATTTATATTTATTTTGGTCACTTTTCTGGTCACTTTAGTTTATTCTTTGTTAGCATTTAATAACAACTCAGGTCTCTTAAGTTATTTTTCTTTAAAACAATTCTGTTATGGTTAAAAAAGTTGGTTAAATAAAGATTTAATTCGAAGTCTGTGTTTTTGTTCTTTATTAAAGTTAAATCATTTAGCAATATCATAAAATGTCCAGGCAGAGCTGCACATAAAATATGGTTTCAAATCTTTTCAATAATTATCGATATCGATCAATATGCATTTTTTTTTAATCGATAAGCTTTTTTTCTATATCACCCAGCCCTAGTAAAACTTATGATTACAACTTCATACTTGTCAATTAGTCATTCTGTACTGCTTTCATGTAAATTAGTGATCCCCAATTGTAGATCAGTAATCCCTACTTTTATATTAGGGATCCCTACTTGTAAATTGGGGATCCCTGCTCGTTGATTGGTGATCCCTGCTTGTAAATTGGTGATCCCTGCTTGTACATTGGTGATCCCTACTCGTAGATTAGGGATCCTACTCGTAATTGTGTCACTTGTTTATGTACATTTGTGAATTTGCACTAGTATTTTTGCAAAGTTTGAACTTTCTAACTTGTATTTGTAACTTCTAAACTTGCATTCTCACAGATGAAGATCTAATGGCATGTGTATTTGAGTTGGCAACAAAGAACAAACACAAACCTTAAATCTAATTTAATCTTGACTTTCACTTACAAATTCAGAACTCTATGCAGACTTTTTTATTGAAAATTATCTTGCTCCATGCACTTGAGTTCATGTCTAATGAGGCAGCCTTGCTTTAAACTTCAGATTTTCCTGACCTGCCTTTGTGTAATTGGTCTTCACAAGGCTGTTTGTCACAACTTTCTCCAAAGCCTTTGAGGTCTTCCCAGGAAAAACTTTGGTGATACCAAGTTTAAAACCAGTTTACTAGTTAGGAAACTTCTGAGGGCAATTAGTGGAGCAGAACTATTTACACGTACCATCGTAAAGGGTGCAGATTTTTTTCCTTAACAACATTTCCTTTGCTGCCACTGTAAAACTACCCTCCACTCTGTGTCGATCAATTACATACAATCCAATCAAGTACATTAGGTATATATTTTTAGTTTGATGAAATAATAGAAAAGCTAAAGGAGTATTCTTCATCACCCACTATTGCAACATAGCCAGTGTTACAGCCAGTTAAAATGAGTCGAAGTGATTCATCCTGAAAAAAAGTAAATAAATAAATCAAGCACTGAGGCTCATAGGACTGCAGCAGATCGATTGATACCAGGTAGCTGATCGAAGTCAATTATGTAAGGCCTAGGAAAAGAAACTGGACATACTTTCAACAAGATAGGCAGAATTTAGTCAGTGGATGACAGAGGAATGGGAGTGATAATAGATAAAACAAACTGTTTTCTAGCTCTCCAATATATCGTCAATCACTTGTTTCGATCTCTAGTTTGTGTATTACAGGCTTCTCTTCTCAGTCCAAAGGAAAAGATTAGAACAAATAAGTGTTTTGAACATATGGTGGATTAGTTTGCAAGCAAGACAGGAAAGAAGTTTAATTATAGGTAACATGTAAAATGCAAGTCTTTGTGTCTCACTGCAGAAATATTTGGTGTCAAAATCCATTTGGTTTGAAGAAAGTGGCTGAAAACATGTTCATTAGACCAGTTAGCGGCACCGCTTTGTCTTTAACTGGAGGATCTGAACAAGAGAATCAGGAATTATCCAAAGCCTCTTAAAACAGAACAGGTGAGAGTAAACCTACAGTTTTCCTTCTACAAAAACCCTCAAAGCTTCATCAGTAACAGCAGAGGTAAAACCAAGAAGCTAAGTTAAATAAAGGGTCTTTACAGCAAGTTTTTTTCACTAGCATGCAGCACTGCAGAAAGTTTTATGCAGGGCAGTCAGCAGTTTAACAACAGAAACAAGCTTTGTTGTTGAGATATGTAGGATGCATAAAGGGGAGCATTGTTTGTGGGACTAAATTCCACTGGGGCCAATTCTGGATTAAACAATTAGTTGTTTAGTGATTGGATAAGCCCAGCTAAAACAAACAGCATTTAAACAACAGCACAGCGATTAGTCACATATTTATGGAGTATAAAAAGTTTAACTACTTAAATAAAAACTGATTTTTTCCCCCCTGGTTTTCCTTCATATCAAAATAACCCCCCTGAGAAAAAAAAAAGGAAAAAAAAAGATTTTGAAACTTCTAAACACTCACGACTCTGACGGCACGGTGTCTAAAAACAAGCAACACTGATTGCAGTTTTTGGCCCGAATGTCGGAAAATTTCAATTTTCCGGAATTTTTTTTTTTTTTTCATAACCAACACTGCAGGTTCACTAAGATCACTTTATTTAATACACTTTATTGTATAACATTGGATAATATCTGTGAAACAGTCCAAACTTGTTTTAACAACACTGATACGGTAATTTCACAAGTAATATAAAAAATGTGAGTGTTGACTTTCTCTGATTTTCAGACCTTTCTGGAGGGAAATATATATCAGATAAACTGCAGATAAACATGAACATAAGATGGCCAAAAGGCCATCAACCAAAATGAGGGAAACGCTGCCCAATCGATGGCTGCATACCTAAAAACTAAAATCATTTTTACATCCTCCTAATGAAAAAGTCTAATATTTCCCCCCGGATTACATCTCACAAATCTACAGCCAGAGAAAACAAATCAGTGCCAGCCCCTTTCTCTGAGGGCATAACGCTGAATGTTAGAGGGTCAGTTAACTTTTAAACCCTTTATATATCCTGATACTTGTAGCCTTACAATACTTGGAAAGACATGAATTATGCAAAAAAAACAACACAAAATCTGCTGCAAGAAGAACTAAAATTCTCATTTTTTTCTACCTAAAAAGATTTGTCATCTATTGGCTATATAAAAAAAAAATGTTGCTTTTTGGAAATACTCCTGTATGTATAGCACTGAAAAAGACTGAGTAAAGCAGGGAGTCGATTCCTCAGCGCATCAGGTGACTTAAGAGGAACTGGGTTGGTTTTCTTTTGACAGGCCAGGCCTGGGAATTACACTTAAGGAGGGAATAGGTCACCAACAGCCATCAATGTCCAAAAACTACAACAACCTCCCTTACAGCCACAGCTCTGCTAGGTGTGTAAAAATAGCTTTACAATGACTCAGCGCTGCTGATCTGGCATTTTCCCACAATGCTGAGGGAATGCAGATAACATGGGACCTGCCAGAGGAGGTCAGAGAGCGCAGGGACAGAGGCAGGAAATGGCTCATTGGTGACCAGGCCGGTCTTTCCTCATCTCTGCGGCTCACCAGCTCAACTGCAGGAAAGTTTGCGTTTGCCTCAGATGGTTTACGCTTCACAAAGACACAATATTTCTACTAATTTGTCAGAGCGGCACAGTGTCTAAAAACAATTACACTTTCTTAGGTCAATAGGAAGCCTTGTTTGATATAAAAACCATTATCTGTCTATAGTTCAAATGTGGATCCAAGTTTTAAGAAAAACAAAACATACAGGAGGCTTTCTGCTATAAAAAGTTATCTGCAGATATACGAAAAGGAATCAAGGTGACAATGTACCGTTAGCTTTATGCCATGGATGGAGTAATACCGTAAGAAAATGAGTGGCTGCATTACAAAAATTGGATTTTTATTTTTCGCATTGCTTTGGATTAAGATTTTTGTTAAAAATTAAAACGATTTTTGTTTATCTCTGATCATTACTGCAGAATCCGCCTTCAGTTCTGCCTTTGCCTAAAATATGGATCATTTAGATTAATCATCATTAATGATGATGAATATTGAAATAATTGTCAACTAATTCAGTAATCGATTATTGTTAACTATAGAATAGAAACTTTAAAACATGTCTTTAGCTAACAGAGTGACCCACTTAGAGCAGAACTATAATTATACCAAAATTGTAAAATAATATACATTTTGCATATAAAATAAACATATACTTCATCTGTCAATATGCTCTATCCAGAACTTCTCAAGTGGAAAGGTTTTAGTTTCCACTGGTTTATTTTCGTAAAAAATCTTTAAGGAACTGCTATCGCTATCCTTTTATTAATCGATTAATCGAAAAAATAATTGTCAGATTAATCAATTCAAAAAATAATCATTAGTTGCAGCCCTAATTTTTTTTAAATGCCCCATTGAAACTTATAGTGAAACTTGCATTTCTGCAAGAAGACCTCCACATGAAAGATGAGCGTGTTCAGAAAAAACTCAGGCATGCAATGACAAGATGACAGAGCAAAGTTCATTATGCTAACATGAGAAATGTCATCTCAGTTCACTGGTTCACTGCGGCCTTAAATCAAACCTACACCTTCCCAATATATGCAACTGCAATTTAAAAAGGCCTAGATGTAATATTTTAAAAGACATCAACATTCAGCTACTTAGTTTTTGTTTAATTCCTTGATGCGCACATCTGATGTGGTATAATGTGTCTGAGATTACAAAGCCTAATAAGAGTGGTGGGAAACCAAGCGGTAACCATCAAAACTAATGTAAACTCCCACCCCGTAACATAAGGAGCATATGTTTAACTTAAACAAGCTCTATCTTAAAGGTATATTTTAAAATATGCTGAAAGAAGGGAAAGATTTCTGTTTATATGTTCAAGTTTAGTCCTGAAATGTTCAAAAGGAACAACCACTGACTTTCCTTCATTTTCTGTAGTGATAGAATGTTTATTGTGAAGCTGGAAGTGATATCAGCATCAGATTAGTCACTTTGCTCGCTGCACTTACTTCATGAATTCTGTTTTTCTAAATGATTTTGAATGGATTCCCACAAAATACTTTATTAAAACAACTATCAGAGACCAGAGACTTTATATAGATCTGTGGAGCCACAAATATCTTAAACAGAAACAGTCTGTCAACATGAAATAGGGTAAAAGATGTCTAACAGCATCATAGCCAGATTTAAAAAAATTAAAGGACAGAGGTCATTATTGTCTAATGGTCTGATGGGGGTGACCAAGATATTTTTAAGGCCTCAAAATTAACTATTTTTAGTTTGGAAGATTTTAGACTGAATTATAAAATGCTTTGAATTTTGCCTCTGAGAGCTATCAAAAAGTGTAAATTACCATTGTTGCAAGAAAAGCAGAAGGTGGGGTGTATGAACGTATGTGAAGCCTTACAGTGATGGAAAGTGCTTTGATTGCGTCTCATTTGTCCAAAATTGAGCAACACGGCACATGACAAAGGCACACAGTGATTCTATGACACATCAGGCAGCAGCGACTAAAATGACTTCACACATTGTTTCATTGACAAGCAATGGGGCTGCATCTTGATAAATAATTGGGTTATAATAAATAATCTTCTATACTAAACAATATACCACAAGATAAAATAGTGATAAAGCAGAAAATAGAAAAAAAAAAGTCCAGATCAATGCTGTATGAAACCAAAAATGGTAATGCTGTCAGGTCAGGTTTCATATTACTGTCTCAAAGAGTCTGAATGACTTATTTTTGTAAAATGCATGTAAACAAAACTCAAATGTAGTTTTACTGGCATCCGTTTCCAATCGTAGGGTTCAGGTATACGCAACTAAATGTACATTATGCATAAGCTGTTTGGTGAGCATCTTTAATAGAAGTTAGAACTGAAGTCAGACACTAATTAGTATATCAGACCTCCGGTAATACTAAAACTTTCCATCAGACTGTTTCAAAGGTCCTTTTAATAAGATGGAGAGGTTCTAGATTGACCTGCAGCTCCTATGGATGCTTGGACTGTAAAGAAACAGTATTGCCCCTCCTCCACCTGTTGTGCACACTACCTGTCAGCTGGCTGAAAGAAAGCCATTATTTTTCTCTCCAATTTGGAAAACACGGGGAAACAAAGCTTGGAAACTAAAGGCCTCTTAATTTAAAATTAATGTTAAAAATAAAAATAATATAAATTCATTCCATTTATGCCTTCTTTACGGAAAGTCTGAATTCTGACTTTTTTTCTCAGAATTCTGACTGAATTCTAACAGCTAACAAACATGTTAGCATCAAGCTGTAGCCATGTCTGTTTTAGAGATTAGCTCTCTTGTTTCAAGGATGTTCTGCTCTTCCATTAATTAAATAGCATCACAGAGGACCCCTCGGGCACGTAAAAAGTGGCCTAATTTCAGAATTTTCCACCATTGTGTTACTGGCCCCCACAAACAACTCACATCTTTGTCAGTGAAGCGGAGTGCTCCCACATCTCTTCCTTCATGCTGCCCATCT
>NW_015151081.1:54670-58191 GCF_000732505.1 Cyprinodon variegatus | reverse complement strand
TTCTGAGAAAAAAAAAGTCAGAGTTCTGAGACTAAAATCAGAGTTCTGAGATTAAAGTCCGAATTCTGAGAGTAAAGTCCAAATTCTGAGAAAAAAAAAGTCAGAGTTCTGAGACTAAAATCAGAGTTCTGAGATTAAAGTCCGAATTCTGAGAGTAAAGTCCAAATTCTGAGAAAAAAAAAGTCAGAGTTCCGAGACTATAGTCAGAATTCTGAGATTAAAGTCCGAATTCTGAGATTAAAGTCAGAGTTCTGAGATTAAAGTCAGAATTCTGAGATTTTGAGTCAGAATTCTGAGATTTTGAGTCAGAATTCTGAGATTTTTCCCCCATGCTAAACTGAAATAATATTTAAAAATCAGTTAACTTTATTTTTATTTTTTTCAGTGGCCCTAACCCTCTTCCTTACTTCTGGCAAATACAGTGATAGTATTTATTTTCTTCTTATCTTTTTTTTGTGCATGGACAATCCAATCCTATCCAATTCTAATCTTTATGTTTGCTTGTGTGAGAAAGCTGCAATCTGGCTGGCTAGACCTCATTGTGTTGGATTATCAGGTTGTTTTCCTCCTGTCTGACCTGAAAAGACTGGATTGTGCAAGGCTGTCAGAGGGCCATGGTTCTCATGAAGCAGGCCGCCTGCCTGTGATCACTGAGCGGTCACATGCTGTCGATTGCTCCAGGTGGCAACAGGACGTCACATCAGGTAAATATTGATGATGAAGCAAAAAGCAACAACAAACAGCTCAGTGAGAAGCAAGCAGAGGGAAAGCACGGGTTACCGGCGGTGTCCCAGATGGAGATGTTGTGTGGCCCCCACTGCTTGAGGAAAAACGCCCCTCCGACGGTGCTGATGGTGTCTTTGAACTTCCTCTCCATGTATCTGTGGAGCAGCGACGTCTTCCCAACGTTCATGTCTCCCAGGAGAACAAGCTTCGCGTCGGGCTTCTTCATCTTCGGCACGTCGGGCATGATGGTCCTCAGTCCCGCTACTACTGCAGCACTACAAACGCTTCTGTGGGTTTTGTTATTATTAATATGCAAGCACAGATAAAAAGAAGCGGTCTAACTCTGAAATATAAACCCACGCAAATGACTAATTCTTGTAACGAAAAACATTTTATGAGGTAAAAAAAAAAAATGGATTTTCTTCACTGTCTGACTTTTTCACTTTCTTGCTGAGTTAGACTGAACTTCAAAAAGTAACTGAGTTGAAGGAGGAAGTAGGTGAGTAAGTAAAGATTAGGGAGGAGCTTTTGCAACTCTCCCATTGGTTAGACAGCTTTAGTGGGTTCACAAACTGACCAATGAGGGAGCTGGTTACCTCTGCGGGGCGATTGTGATTGGCCGAACGGGGTTTCAGTCTACTCAGGGACCAGAAGGGTCAGAGAAAAGGTAAATGGAGAGAATTACGCAAAAGAAAAATGCAACTGCAAGGATTTGAAAATGCAGGATGAAAAAGAAAATGGAATTGGGATAAGGAAATACTTATTTAAATGTGTGCTTAGGAAAAGTATTTATAAACAGATTTATAAGTTGTGTTTTTTAAAATCTCAATTTTTAGGTTAGAAATACGATTTGAAAACACATTTTCATTTTTCAGATTCATTAAAAGATTAATAGATACAATTTACATTCTTTCTTCAATATACCATTTGTATGTTTGAAAGAAAAAAAAACACTTTTCTAGTATGATTTGAATGTAAAATATGAAAAGGCTGGTTTTCCTTTTTACTGATTCTTTAAGTCCTCCATACTCAGTAGGGGAGCTAAATGAAATGTTTCTTTTTGTTTGTTTGTGTGTTTGTTTTTTCATGGGGGCACAGAGCAAAATAATAACAAACACATACAAAAAAAGGACAAGACTGCTTCGTGGTGCATGGTGCATGGGGGTCGTGAAAGTTTTGGCTGATTTAGACTTTTTTTTTTTATATATTCCCCCCTGCAGTTTCTTCCACTAATTGAAACGTCTTTAAAGTTTGGGGGTCCTTGGCCTGGAAAGCTTTAGAACTCTGGTTTAGTGTAATAATGAAGCCATAAAGCCAAGGTTGCAGACTCCCGATCTAACAGAGGAAAACTAAGATTCTGTCTTAGTTAATTTTAAAGCTGACTGTAATTTCAATATAAGTTTTTAGGTAAATTTCAAAGGAGAAATATTAAATTTGTCCTAGGGACGAACAAGTGACGGTCTCCTCTGTCAGGAAATATGATCATAAGAAATTCATTTCGTATTACACTGTAAAAACTGACTTCAAATTTCATAATATCATTGTATTTACTCTTAATTTTAGCAGGTAGATAAGATGAACTCTCAATTGAATGAGTATTTTGCTCTTCAAATAAGATAATTCATTTTATGTATGTGAAATAAATTTGAAATATTTTTTTCTTATTTTAAACATAAATCCCCTTATTCCATCTGAAAATCGTCTTACCTCTTTAAATTTAAGTGGAAATACACTAGTTTGAAGAAAAATTGAATTACTTGTATTTAAATGTTTGTAGTGTATGTTTCCAGTACAGGGCCCATAACAGAGGCCAGGACCAGCTCTACAGGGACACTGGCCCCAGTTGGCCCCTGTATAGAACCGCCCATGGATGTACTGCCTGGTAACAAAGTATGTATTTCCACTGCAGGGATGTATGAAAACATAATAGTTTTTGAACGCACATGGAAAAGAAACTCGCCTATACTGTTTGTCTCAGGCACACTCGTGTCAATCACATCACAAGAGCCACAACAAGCAATCAATAATTAGCATACATGGTGGCAGTTGAATATAGATTCTCATACATTTAAGTTGCGAGTGGTTCCACCTTACATATGAACGCAGCTTGCAAGCCATTTATTATTTGTCCTTGTATGTATTTTCATCTCATAGGAAGCAGTTTCTATTCCCGACTTGATTAATAAGTTCTTGTACTTTAGCTCTTAATAAATGGTCAAAGATTATATGAATATACAATATCTATCTGTATACAATATCTATCTGTTGTGGATCTTTATCTCACTTAAAGAAAATGCCATACAGGTGTAATGTTTTTTGGTTTTTTTTCACCTAAACCATAGTACAGAGATTTCTGTTTTCGCAGCATTTTTCTTTTCGTTCGCAGTTAAAACAAAACTAGTATAACTGAGTTGTTGAAGGATACAAATTATAAGGGTAACAATATAATCCAGAGTTGTGTTAGTTTTAAAACCATTTCAAACTGCTTGATTAAGTATTAAATTATTTTTTTCATCATTTGAAAATAGCTACAAATCTTTTTTCAAGATTATAAATATTTCCTCCACACAATTTGAACATTTGCTTTAATTTTTTTGACTTGTTTTAAATGAAATTTTTACCTATTGTGTATTTTTAAAAATCATAAAGAGATCAGAATCCAAACAATGTTCTTCAAAAACCGAGACTACTTGTTGTACTGGCTGCTTGGTAGGTCTGGCGTTAAGTTTACTGAATGTTTGTCCACAAGAAAAATCTCAGGGCAAAGTAACACATCACCTAAGCATTCACATCTT
>NW_015151081.1:15170-53908 GCF_000732505.1 Cyprinodon variegatus | reverse complement strand
AACACAAGTATCTGTACTTTTACTCAAGTTCGGAAAGTGAGTACTTTTGCCATCTCTGGTATCAATAAAGTACGAATGTAACGAAGAACAGTAAATGCAAACATATACTATCAAATGTGTTGCTTAAGCTGTTGTAATTCAATTTGAATTTAATTTGTATGTTAAAACTTAGCAACAGTTATATATAGTGTGGTAGGGAAAAAATCAATGGAGGCCAATCATAGCTAACATTTGTGAATCAAAACCTGATATTGGCTGGATGTCTTCCCTCCTCTCTTTTAGATCAGTTCCTGGTTATTACTGTGAATGAATCCAAAATCTAAAAATAAGCAAAAGTATGATATTGTGCAGGAGAGTTGTTAAAACCTGCCAAAATTAGATTTTTTTTTTAAATTAGGGTGGTTTTGTTTCCTGTCAAATCATTGGCATCAATCGTAGAGACAAACACTATTCGTACATAGGTTGATCTGTGTGCATAAGATGCAGCTACTTGGTAAGTAGTAAGAACAAAAGGGTTGTTGCATTTTATATGTGCTCAGAAATCATAATCTTGAAGCTCAGTTTTACAATAAAACAACCAGAGATTACACTTTAGAAGTGGAAACAGCAGCATTAAAATCCACTGTTATTACCATATAAGTGAAATAAACTTTATTTGCCCTTTTGTGATTTTGTTTCCTATTAAATGGGTCACCAATATAGTTCGATATTATTAAAAGAATGTCATACTTTTAAAAATGAAAGAAATGCAAGAAAATTATTTAGTTGATTTGATCTGTTTTGGGGAAAGATCTGAGAATTTGTGTTGCTGCAATCTTCACCACACTAACTAAGGCAACACAGGTAGTAATGGGAGACATCCCTCTGGACCTGAAAAGAGATAAACTTGAGCTCACATACAGGGGTGCTGGAAATCTAAATGTTTTAAAGGTAATTGTTTTGACTGAAGCAAAGGCTAAATCAGGAGACTAAAATAATGAATAAATGGTTTACACTTTTACTAATATATCGGGTTGAGGTATATTTAAATATAATGAAACTAAAAAAAGAGTAGGAAGAGAGTACAAAAGGACACCTGGCAGGTCAATATTTAAGAGGCAAATATTACACTTACTTCAATATTTATACAGCCGGGTCCAAAGATAAAAAAAAAAAAGACAGGGTGGGAATAGGAGTATAAAAATTAATGTAAGTATTGAGGATACACTCAGTTTTCTGTGTAGACAGCAAAGATTATTGTAATTATTGTAAAACTGCAACGAGTTAAAGAAGTAAGACCAGGCAGAGTAGAGTGTTGATTGTTTATTGTTAGAAATTCGTAAAAGTTCATTTAGATCACAGAGACTTCACAGAAAGGTGAGATTTTGCTGGATACCAGCTGATGCAGATATAAAAAGGATATGGGAGAGCAAGCAAAATAGTTGAAAGATCAACTCGGATGATCGATATTATAAATATGATAAGGGAGGAGCAAAGACAATAAATGGCAGGACAAGTGGGGCATGAATAAAAGCAGAAGGAAGTATTACAGTGTCCAGATATCTAGTGGTAAGAATCAAAGAGGGGTGAGGGTTTCAAGCAGATTGAGATTTGATCATACAAGGTTTAAAGCAAAACCAACATATTATCATCTCATCCTAAGGAAAGAGGATGAGATGAAATCAAAAGATATGATAGCAAAAGCGGTTTATTAGGAACAACATTAGAAAGGCTTAAAGCAGGTGTCTTCAACTTTTTCCAGGCCAGGGACCCCCAAACTGATGGCGACATGGAGCGTGAACCCTCTACTTACATACCGGGATATTGGGAAAGTGGCAGCCTAGTGGTTAGGGCATAGGACTTTGAATCCTGAGATTGGGAGTATGATCCCCCACTCTCCCAGACTGCCACTCTTAGACCCTTAACC
The DNA here is from genome assembly GCF_000732505.1 of Cyprinodon variegatus. Taxonomy (NCBI): domain Eukaryota; kingdom Metazoa; phylum Chordata; class Actinopteri; order Cyprinodontiformes; family Cyprinodontidae; genus Cyprinodon; species Cyprinodon variegatus. The sequence continues at coordinate 52,002 of NW_015151081.1, read as the reverse complement.
CCACACTGCTCCCTGGGTGCTGCACAATGGCAGCCCACTGCTCCCCAAGGGGATGGGTTAAATGCAGAGATAACTTTCTCCTATGTGAGATCAATAATGTTATTTTTTTTTTTATATATATATTGTATGAAATTGTGTCATATCAAACTGGTCCTATAGTCACTCTATTACATATGGAGTAATGTAACAAAAGTAATTTGGCCCTGGGATTATTAAAGTATTTCTGATTCTGATTCCTGGTTGATGGGACAGGTGTTGTGAGTGGAACGGTGCCCAGCTTGAAAGAGCTCCTGTGTGTCGCTGAATGTGTGCATTGATGACTGAAAGATATCTTCTGCCTCCATTTATCTGTTTATCAGTGTGTTGAATTCATGTTAATGTGTATTTAAAGACATTTCAATTACTGGAAAAATTTGCAGGGGCAAATATTAAAAGTCTGATTAACCAAGACATTGGTGACCCCCTATCAGTACCTCTGTGGACCCCCTAGGGGTCGTGGACCCCCTGTTGAAGACCTCCGGTGTAAAGCAAACAGAGAGCTGTTTATTAAAAAATATATAGATATAGCCCCTATATTAGGGGATTTATTTAAATCTGTATCATTAGTATTATTATTATTATTATATCTAAGATATAGCAGGCCCCGATACAGTAGGTGGCAGCATGTAGCTTAAAGTCATTATAGCAATCTGCCACAAAGCAAAACGAAGAAGAATGAAGACGATGCTAGAGTATCCGAGCAGCCCTTAAACGCACCATTCCTGTACCTTCCCCTCATTGCTGCCCTGCCCCAGAACGCCTCATGATCCGGAGCTATCGTTCACTTTTACCAGCGTCAAAACGCATTTTCCGTTTAGGTAAGAAGGGGAGCTGACAACCCTTGGGGTATTCCACGCGCGTGGGGGCTCCGAGGTTCAATGGCTGAAATTTTGCTTAAACAATGGTTCCTCAGCAGATTCAGACACAACTCTGCTTTTGGTTTGTCACGGTTGCGCTGTCTGTCGTCGCAACGTTCATCTGTTTGAACGAAAAAGGTAACGTGAAGGAAACTTGCTAAATTAATTTTTACTCGCATTGCTAAATGTCTGTAGCTGTAGTTGACATTTCGGGTGCGTTCAAAGACCTTATAAATGGTGTATTTTAGGACCCAGCAGACACCTAGCATAATACGCGGAGATAGTTAACGTTAACCTCAGAGGACTGATCAGAGGTCAGTTTGGGAATCCGTCTGCCTCAGCTAATGGCTTCACTAAGTGCTGCGGAAGCTGATCCCCATTCCTCTGACCTAAAAACACTTCGCTACGTACTTTTACAGCGACGAGTGGCCGCTAGCAAGCAAGTAGTTGGCCAATACGTCGTTTTGTTATGAAGCTAAAGTTTTGCTCTGTGATTATAAGCTCTTCCAAGCTATCAAAATGGCAGCTGATAAATGTTTGGGTTAGCTTTCTATGGAGCCCCGACCGACATTCCTCGGAGTCTGCCTCTCCATTCAGCCCCAGTGGTTAGGGGTCAGGCTATAAACTGGAGCAGCTATGCAAGCCAACACGACGCGAGGCTTCCTTTGGTCGGACATAGAGACCAGGACCCTGCTCAACATCTGGGGGGAACAAGACATCCAGACGGCGCTGGATGGAAACTTCCGAAACAGCTTCGTCTACCGAGACGTTTCCCGCAGGCTGGGGGCCATGGGCTTCGAGAGGACCCCAGAGCAATGCAGGGTCCGGATTAAAAGCCTTAAGAGGCAGTACCTGCTAGCAAAGGAGGGGAACCTGCGGAATAACGGACAGTACCACAAGATCTGCAAGTTTTATGACATCATGGAGGGGATTTTAAGCAACCGAGCGGCTCTGGACCCGCAGGAGTTGATGGACAGCGGGGCGGGAGATGGGCTGGAGGAGGATGGAGAGGATGCTCAGGACGGATACTCTGAGGGCGCAGGGGAGGCTCCTTATCCTGCTGAGACTGAAGTCAAGCTGGAATACCCAGCTGCCCCCATCCCGATCCCTGTTAAAGTCACAGTAGGCAACACCAGTAAGTACATCCTGCTCATTTACTGCTTGATCCACAGTTTTATTGTCATTACACTGTCACAAGCAGGGGCGGGGCTAGATGGGGGGCCAGGGGTTGCCATGGCCACCCTTAGCCAATCATTGGCCACCCCTGTGGCCATTTTCCCCTCTAATACAGACTGGAAGCAGTAATACTCTGAAGGGGAATGTTCAAACTTATTTAACATTTCATTTTTTCATATATTAACAACTACTTGACAACAGAAACACTGGTTAATTCTGCACATCAATATAAAATTATTAAAGATGATAGATACAGAATTCATGCTCTTTTTAGAAGTACGTTTTGAAGTATTTGAGGGAAAAAGAAAATTATCATCTAGGAGTCTTCAGTGAAATCATAGATAAATAACTACTCTAATAGTAACATAAAAATGTGTTACATGTGGATATTAGTAGATTTAAATATCTTTTTTTTTTTTTGCAGAATGATTATCGAGAAAAGTAGTTGACAATTGAAATATGTTTGCCCCAGAACTCAAACCTGAAAGAATTTTGTCCACTGTACCTTTTATTTACACAGCGTAGACATTTAAATATATGTGTCTATTTGTTAGCAAAGGCTGCAGGAAAGTATAGTTTGTCTTTATTTATAAAATATGTAAGTTGTGCGTGTTCCTGTTGGAACAGTGTAGATTCACCCTGAGGTTCTGGTGCCTTTCGGCCACCCCTATTAGATTTTTCTGGCTACGCCTCTGCTCCCAAGTACAGCAACCAATGTCCTTATTCCCCCTCTGAGGAAAATTAATTTATTTAAAGAAATTACCAAATTAGATGTTGTTTTTGTATCTGTTTATGTTGATGATTTTAGATTACAGCTGATTAAACCCATAAATGTAACTGTCATAAAGTTTGATAATCATAAAAAGGAAGCATTGCATTAGTTGATATGCTAAAGCATCAACAATCATTGAATTATTAAAGCTTTCTTAGAGATTACGTTTATATGCACAAATTCCTTGATCGGATCGAGCAAAAACTAAATCAATATATAATCCGGATAGGTTTATATTGGAGAATACAATGAAATAATCTGATTATGGCCTGCGTTTACTTGGATCAGGCTTTATTCATAATATGACTCTGAAAACAACAAAGCTGGAAATGCTTCGGAATAAAAGCACGTCATGGTCTGATTATTGGTTTTTAAGCAAATGTTAACGGATTTGGATTTGTTCCTATTTTTTTTAGTCTGAATTAATTTTTATTCCAATGAAGGAGTTTTGTGTTGTCAACTTTCACTACAGGGGTATAAACCATAAATTAGGATAAAGTTGGGACCGACTACTTCATTCTGCCCTCTGCTGACCAGCTGTATGGAAATCCTTTAGGGAAATTCGTTTTTTGATTAACTGTGAGCATTTATTATGTAAATTAACAGAAATAAACACTTTAAATACATCAACATGTTAAAATAAGTTTTTTTTATATATATCTTTTTCAAAGTATATTAAAAATCCATTGAGTATAATGGACGGCTCTGATTTAGATATTGGCTTTAAATCCAACAGAAAATCATACATTTTCAAAATGTAGGTATCAAAGCACTTTCCATAACCCTTCAGTTATTCTGCTTGTTGGTGAATGTATTTGTAAGCACTGTGGGATTTCAAAGTTTGTTCAGTATTTGAACCACTGATCCAAAAAAAAAAAAATAGCCAATTTCTTGCACATTTAATCGGTTTGTCTCTTATCAGAAATAAAGTGTATAATATAAAGATGCATTTATTCTGGCTCACTTATGTTCTGAAATCCTTTTTCCAGGCATTTCTGCAAAACCAACTAACAGTAGCCAAGTAGCTGGCAATTTTCCACCCAGAGCCCCTAAACGACCCAGGAAGAGGCGCTCCAACTTCCCCATGGAGAAACTAATGGAGCAGTTCCTGGAGCAGAGCGCCCAGGCTGAGGAAAACTTCTACCGCATGGAGGAGCAGCGCCTGCAGGCGGAGGATCGGCGCAGAGAAGCGGAGCACGCCAGAGAGCTGCACATGCTCCAGATACTGGCTCAGATGTTCTCCAGCAGAAGCAGCTCCTCCTCGTCATCTGCTCCCCCCAAACCGACCCCTCCTACCCGACCTCCGGTTATCTCCAGCACCCCCCCGTCACATCATACCCGGGGCTCCACTGGGCATCTTAAACACCCAGCATCCCTGACAGACTATTTCAGCCAACCCGTGAGCTCAGATCCTCAAACTTTAGGTATCAGATCGGGCAGCGTGTGTGAGGAGAGAACAAAAGGCAGCGCAGGTGTGATGTAAACTGTCAGCAGTGATCCTGTTCATTTTCAGAAAACATTGTATCAGTCTGTGTCCTGATTACTCAGCAATTGTACAGAAAAAAAAAGCCACTATTCAATTCTTATCGACACCAATTCATTTATTATTTGATCTGGCCTTTTTTTCCTGGTGGACTGATGATGCAGAAACAAATTCAAAGATTTTTAAAAACACAGTTTTGGATTCATTCTTAATTTGCTGTTATCCACGGATGCTCTAAAACAATGCATCTAAATCCTTAGTTGCACCTATGAGACTAACATACTGGGCCTGTTCCTGCCCTCAAGAACAGCCCATCTAGGTGATGGTTTCTAGGTGAATCTAAGGGTAGGCTTTCTCCTTCATTATTTCTTCCTTTTTGTGTTTGAAAGTTACACTAGCTGTAAAACCGACCCTCTGCATGATGCTGCCACCACCATGGTTGGCAGTTAAGGATTCTTGGGTTTAAACAGCTTCAATAGTGAATCTTTGTTTTGACTGATATTAACTTTTCTTATGAAAGCATTTGGGTGCAAATATTCATCAAAATGAAAGTTGCCAGATTTGGAACAGGGATGTTTTTTATGGTCAGCACCCTGTGAGTCCATCAAGATTTTTTAATGGGTTTCCAGTTCCTAACAGATTAGGGCCTTGGTGTTTTCTAAAAATCAAGCTTGGGCTTAATTATCTGTTCTAACAGGACAAACTACTTACTGAATGGATAAACCACAGTTGATCTCGATTTCGGAACACTGTTGAAATGGTTTAGAGGCTGCTTGGAATGAAGCTTTCTGTCAGGAAACCAACCAATTTGCATGAGCTAAACAGAGTGGTCGGATATCCAGCTGTACTAGATCCCCATTTCTCTAGTGAAATGTGATGAAAACGCTGCCAAACAGGTTCAGCATCTCTCACATCCGTCTCCGGCCCTGTAAACTGGTAACTGAAGGAGTGTTTGGGGAAAAAAGAACTGGCCTCTTCAACTCCTGCTTTCTCAGACTCTGTTAAAGCATCCGAGTTACAAAGCCGGTCAGTTTTTCCAGACTTCTCTGTGAACCAGAATCTTCTGGCAACAGAGTTTGGGAGTTTGGAAAAGCCATGTCCACACAGAAAGCTTAGTCTGATTAATAAGTTTGTCTAACAAGGTGAACTTTAGTACATACGCTCAATAATGTGTATGAAAGGGCTGTAAAGGTAGATAATTATGGAGTAAAAGTCCCCTTTAGCTAACACCTGTTGTATCATAAGCCCACCATGAAGAAATGCTTTAACCAAAGGCCAAATTTACTGTGATCTTCATGCAAATACATGGACTTTTAACTTTCAATTAAAACTGGTTTGTTGTATTCTGCTCTGAAAATCTCTTTTTTTTCTCCCCTCAGTTTTTGAGCATTACCACGGTGTGGGCTCCTCATCACACAGAGGAATGGACGATGACATCATCTCACTAGTAAAGAGTATTGTTCCTCCACTGACGTCCAAAAAGCACAAAGGACAAGATGGCCGTATTGGGATCATTGGGGGATGCAAAGAGTAAGTCACATGAAGACCCACTCCTCTTTCTCACACTACCTGCAGAAAATATTTGGCCGGAATCTCATCTTCTTTTTTCTTTAGTTACACAGGAGCTCCATATTTCGCCGCTATTTCTGCACTCAAAGTGGTAAGCTGTAAATCTTATAACTTATGTTGCATTTTCAGCATCAATATTAGATGGATTTATTTCTTTATTTTTGTCTTAAGGGGGGTGACTTGTCACACGTGTTCTGCACCAAAGAAGCTGCGACTGTGATAAAATCCTACAGCCCTGAGCTCATAGTGCACCCTGTCCTGTAAGTACATCAGCTGGGCTGTGGTTTGACAGGAGACATTAAATATGAGAATAAAAATCTGATTTAAGATACCAAGACAATATTTCTGTCATAATATGACAGGTGGACAACTTACAGAGAGGAAATCGTCACATTAAGCAGATAACTTTGTGTGTTTATTAGCTTTCCTAGTAGACTATAAAATATCCAGGATATTGTTGTTAATTAAATTGATGCTGAGTAATGGGCATAATGCTCTACTGATGGATGTGTCTCTAGAACATGGAGGAAAATCCATCAAAATGATCTTTAATGTTTTTATGAAGGGAATGTTACATCCATAGATGGTATCATCCTCACTTTTGATCTCTGTTTTGTGTTACTCAAAAAAACATAAATATGTTTGGATGTCCCTTAAAAAAAAACTAAAAAAACATGTCACTGTGTTTTATGATTATTAAGGGACAGTCCAAATGCTGTGGAAGAAATAGAAATGTGGCTCCCGAGACTCCATGGCCTTGTAGTCGGACCAGGTCTGGGCAGAGAAGATGGCTTACTGAAAACAGCCAAGGTATGTGGAATAGATTAATTCCTCTAAACATCCGAGCCTGGCGTTGAGATCCACCCTGAGTGATCAGATCTCTGCTGGCTGCTTTTACATGCACAGGAACACATGCTCATTTTACACTGCAGGATATCTGCTGGGCAGCAAACAGGAAACTGACACCATCCTTTCAGTGGTGATCAAACCTCTCAGACTCTTTACCTCATTGGTGTTACCTCTGCTGTGTGTGTTTGTCCATTTGTTTTTCCTTTTTTTTTTCTTACAATACGTCTGGTTTGTTACAGACTTTGAATATTTTAATCCCTAAATCCTGCAGTAAAGATCCCACCACAATCAGCAGCTCAACGCATTTCAGTCACCACCTCCCATAATCCGCCGGTTGATATAATCCAGTTTGATTATTTTGAATTATACCCTTACAATGCTGTTCCTTTTTTTCCTAGATGATCCATCAGCTGTTTTAGTTCCTAAAAGCAAGGTTTAATGAATAACTTGTTGAGCAGCTTTAGGGGAGTCTCAGCAGGTCGGTGTTGGGGCTCTCGGTTTGCCTCTGAATAGACTGTGTTTAAACAACTAAACTGATGGCAAGAAAAAATGTTCCAGACCAGCTGTGAAGAAACACTCCAACGAGAACTGTCCTTGAAAGGGTTTGAGCACATTTACACCTTTAATCCCCCGGATGCAATCTGGATTAATCCATGTGCTAGTTAGGGAAGGAGTAACATGCTAACAGTTTGATTGCAGCTACAAAATGCACCAGTGTAGCCTTGGCTAGACATGATTTAGTTTGACTAATGAGTCTTTGTTTTGTTTCTTAAGTCAGGTTGTTGGATATTATTTGAATGAAATATTTACTGTCATACGGTTTCATGGCTAAAGTCTGTTAAGTCATGATGTTGCATCTTTTTTTCTTACAGGAAGTGATTGAAAGGTCTAAGGCAAGGGATATTCCTATAGTCATTGATGCAGTAAGTCTGAATCAAATTCAAGTTCCTGTTGTCCTGGTCTTCATTTGAAAAGTCATACAGGCTTTGGTTTTCAACAGGACGGATTATGGCTCATCACACAACAACCGTCTATCATCCAAGGTTATCAGAAGGGCATCCTCACCCCTAACTTCATGGAGTTCACCAGACTGTTCGAGGCTTTTGTGAGTTTACTTTTTATTTTCTTGCTGGAGCTGTTTTGTTTGTGATTTCTTGACACGTTGAGTTTATCTCTGACTTCTAATTTCAGCACCATGAGCCCATGAATAGCAGCGACCACAGGCGCAGTGTCATGCAGCTCAGTGGAGCTTTGGGCAACCTCACCTTGGTGCTAAAAGGGGAACAGGACCTCATCTCAGACGGCAGTAAAGGTTGGTTTTATGAATTCTACAAAATCTTTGTTTATTTAATGCAAGAGGATTTTAGACTTCTAGTTTGTGAGCACTTATTCTGGGTTATTTCCTTTAGTGTACTCCTGCAGTGTGGAGGGCAGTGGGAGAAGGTGTGGTGGACAGGGGGATCTTCTGTCTGGCTCTATGGGAGTCCTGGCACATTGGGCTCACACTACCTCAACAGCAGGCCTGATCAGAGGGTGAAGATCTCTTATATTTCTATACAACGAACTACATTACTCATGGTTTTTAATTGTAGCAAACCTGTAACGGTGTTTATCTGCTTGTTTTTTATTCCTCTCCCAGTATGAACCCATCAGTGGTTGCAGCGTTCGGCGCCTGTTCCCTCACCAGACAGTGCAACAATCAGGCGTTCCAGCGGCACGGCAGATCCACCACCACCTCAGACATGATCCAGGAGATCGGTCCGGCCTTCAAGAAACTGTTTGAAAGCTGAAGCAGTCAAACGTTCAATAATGATCTGTACACTTAATCTGTAAAATGTGCTTTCTTCAGGTAGACTTCAAGTTTGGTAGTCACATGCAGTACACGCACATGTTGTTTTAAATGTTTTAAATAAACCAGAAATAAAATCCAACACGTACCCGATGTCTATCACTTAAGTTGTTGTTTTTATTTAATTTAAGCAAAATCCCTCTTTGTTTCAACAAAAGACTGATTGGGCCAAAATAAAAGTGTAGAATTTACTGCTGTTATTTCTTAGTGGTCAAGTAGAATTTTTTTTTAGGTGAATATTTTTTGGATGGAATATAAAGTATTTATCATCAAGATATTTTCATTAACGTTAAGAGGGACCGTTCTTAATTTGTAACGATTAAGATCAAGGTTGTGAAGCTAATGAATTTAGATTAATGGTACACATACAGTAAAGTCTTATTTATTTGCATCCCCTTTACTCGTGCAGCAGCTTAATCTTACATTGGAAAAATTCAACTTTGAATTAGAAAATATTTTTTTGGTAGGGTAAAAGCTGTCAGCTGGGTAGGCCAGGCTTAAACTGGAAGGCAACTGGTCTTTCCTCAGACGTTTCAACAACAGAAGTCTTATGTTAATTCTGCCATTTCGTACCAGAGCAAGCCTGGTGCGAGTCGACAGAATTAACAGACTCCTGGAATGGTGTTGAAAAGTAATGCATAAACATTACCATAAAAACCATTGGATAATATCAAAATACCAATCATTAATGTCAGGGAAAAAAAGCTGTTTCCCTCCTCATCACAAATGTAAGCAGGCAGTTTGCTAAAATGAGAGAAGCAACATGGTGACAAATCAGGCCTCAGCAAAATTCATGTCAATTTGTTGAAACTAGGAAATTTTAACTATCATCATTCATTGGGTCGCTTAACAGGAAAGAACACCACACAGTTTCCACATCTAAACCCTGTAAAAAAATAAAAAAAAAATGGGACACAGGACTATAGATGTTACATGAACAGTTGACCAAAATGATACCTCTGCAGCAAATAAACTATAGTAGTATTTTTGCATCCCTACCAAGGATGCCAAATGGTGTGGTTGTGGCTGTGTAATGCAAGTCAATCTTATTTTAGAATTTTAAAAGAGAGCTTTTGCATAAAAAAAGAAAATAAAAATCTACTTTATTCATCCATAAAATGTTATCCTTTCTTTTATTAATTTAGAATATAGTCAAACAGAAGGGTTAGGGAAAAAAATGTACAAGCTCCCAATAACATATTTGAAAACCTCTCACATGGTTTATCCAATGCTGTTTGCCTTAAATTGATATAAACCTTACAAATTCTTAATTAAAATCACAGCTATTCAAAACCAGTTCTTCAATTTTACTTAAAGTCTCAAAAGTGCATATTTCCTCACTAATTTGCATCTATTTTATTGCTTTTTAAGGTGCTAGTTTTTTCTAAGGATGCTGTTTTTTAGTCACAACCTACATTTAACTTGATCTTGGGCATAAAAAAAAAAACACTTGTCAGAAGACTTTTCCATAAAATTCTTTCTGGGTACCTATGGTCTTATGTTTTTGTTTTTTTACTACAAGCTTAAGACGAAAACAGCTGAGTATTTAAATCTCATGCCAGAAGAAAACATTGAAAGAGTAACATCTAATTTTCATTTGTTGTCAAGTAAGTTAAATTTTCTTCCATTAAAAAAGATACAAATCCTAATAGTTTAAAATTGTAAGATTATATATCTGTTTTGGCAATATTCCTAAGCTGTGCTTAAGCCTTGGTCCATGGTACACTCTTAGCTTAGTTTGCAAACCATAAAGTGAGATTCACACATCAAATTGTAACTTTTATACGATTTTAATTACTGGTCATTTCCTATGCTATGAAAAAATCTACAAATTATACGTAAATGAGCGTCTACTGCAATAAAGAACACTATGATGCTGCAAAGTAGCAGCCTGCCGAGAAAAAAACGATGGGATTATGATGAATGAAGATTGTTGTCGGAAAGCTGGGTCCTGTTTTAAAGGTTAATGCAGGTAGGAGATGCTGCGAAAGTTGTTTGCAGAAGATGCTTCAAACTAGATGGTGTGCGCATGCGCAGGCTCCGTTCTATTCGGAGTGTGCATGCGCGCACACCCCATTCTTCTCTGGCTGTGCGCATGCGCACACCTCGTTCTACTCGCGGTGGTTTTAGCTTCACCCAGCGACAGTCCTCTGGTCTCCTTTCTGTAGTCAGCGTTACCTGGCGTTAGCAGAGCGGTACCACCGAGGAAACAAAGTTACCAACAAGACGCGAAGCATATCCAGAAGTAAGGTTTCCTGTATATTTTGTGTTACAGACTTACGATTAAGCTGTGCTGCTTTTGACTTTTTGTTTTTTTTTGCCTCATTTCGACTAAAAACTGCTCAAGCTAGCAGGCTAACTTAGCTAAAAAAAAGGCAGTTTAAAGTAGCTTCATGCCTTTGCTTGCATTGCTTTGGCTACTGTAGATGAAATTGTATTCATAGTCAAGTTGTTATGCGGGCTAGTTTAAGAGTTTGGCTGAACGTAGCCCTCTAAAATAAGATAATTGCCGTAAAAATCGAGCTTTTTAGGCTAGCTTATAATTAAAATTAAAGTAATTTCGGTTCCAAATAGAGTTAAAGCTAGGTTCTGATAAACTTATTTCAGCCCAGTTAGCATTTTGCATGAAACCTCAGTTGCTTTGGTAACCCTTCATGTTTTTCGGTTTTGTAGTAAAGCATCTGTTCCTTGCTCATTATGAAATCATCAATGTACGTTTAAGGCAGTGCGGATTTGAGATCAAACTTATAAGCGGGCCAGGGTGGAGGCAGTGTTTTTTCATGGAAAGGCATATCATAAGAAATTGATTTAGTATTCGATCGATATTAATACGGAAAATTAGCTGAAAATAATTGAATTTGCTTTTGCAGGTAAATAAGATTATCTGCCAAAGAAAAGAGGTATTACTTTTAAAATAAGATATTCAGATATTATACTCTTTAAGTAAAAATAATGGAGTTGTTGTTTTTATTCTTTTAAACTCAAATCTTTCTGCATCTACATATTTCCTCGACTAATTGTTCAAATTAAAATAAAATATAGTTATTTCAAGTAGAATCCACTTACCAATATTTAAGGTTTGCTGTGAATGTTTTCAGTACATGGTCCATAATGTGCCAAGACCAGTTCTACGGGGGCCAAGAGGATTTTAGGTCACAGCTAATGCAGCAGTTTGCTTTTTCGATTTTTGCTGTACAATCAGATGTGCACATAATTGATTTATTACTATACATCTAAAGTTTAAGATAAAATACCATATAGTACCATCTTTATTAATACGCAACTATGAATAAACAAGGTCAAAAAAGTTCTATATATACATTTATATATATTGTACTTGGTTGACCTTATTTATATAGATATATATATAATTTGTAACAAAATAACATGTTTTTTTTGTTTGTTTTTTTAACCCTACCATGTTCTATAATGCAGTAAACTTTACTTAAAGCCATATTGTGTTTGCAGGTGTTGGACCCACAATGTTGAACCCAACCAATGGGGACCCAGGTCATGTTGTGGTGAATTATGCTGAGGAGTATTTGGACCTAGTGGAGTCTTTGCCTTTCGACTTGCAGAGGAGCGTGTCTCTCATGAGGGAAATAGATTCCAAGTACCAAGGTGGATTACCTGTTTTTGGCTTGATTTTTTTTTTTTCCATATTGCTCTGCATTGATGTGGACATTTAGCTGTAAAACAATTCTAGGGCTGCAACTACCGATTATTTTGCAAATCGATTTATAGGTTGATTATATTTTCGATTAATTATCAGATAGCCAAAGGTTCCTTAAAGAAGATTTTTTACGGAAGTAAAAAGTAACTTAAACTTTTCCACTTGATGAGATGTTGATAGAGCATATTGATGGACAGATTTTTTTATTTTTATCTTAAATGCAAAATGTTTATATATTTCTTAACAGTGTTGGTACAATTATTTCCCTAATTGGGTTCTCTGTCATCTAAAGGCATGTTTTAGAGTCTCTATACTCTAGTTAATGATTAATCAGTTACTAAATTAGTTGATTATTTCAATAATTGATTAATCCAATTAATTGTTTCAGCCCTAAATAATTCTAAATGAATGATTAACATTTTATTGTTGTTTATGCCTCAGTAGTTGCAGCATATTAACAGGAACTAATAAAATCTACATAAAGGTGACAGAATAAATAGTAACATGTATCTCATGTTATGTGAATCCACAGATTGAAAAGAAGCTTTGTGTTTTTTTTCCTAGTTTCAATAAAAATGTCTCTAATATCTTTATTCATTTGCAGTTTTTATTTTCAGTATGATAGACAGGTGCAATTTAATAAAGATAAGATTTAAAGACTGAAAATTAAATAAAAAGTGGAAATATGAGGAATACATGCTGAATGACGAACCTAGTGATGGTCTTGTATAATAAATGACATGCTGATAAGTTTGTAATTTGTTTTATTGCAGAGGCACTCAAGGAGCTTGATGATGCCTATGAACGGTACCGCAGAGAGTTGGACTCGCTTCAAAGGCGCAACCTTCAGTTATCCATTCAGAGGGCGCTGATCCGCAGCCAGGAGCTTGGAGACGAAAAGATCCAGATTGCGGGTCAAATGGTAGGTGTGAAGATCACGCTTCAGCTGTTCTGATGTAACGTGCATATCATTGGAAAATTCCCAAACAGGACTGTGTGCAAATAACAAAGACCGAGCAATACCTCTGTGTCTGTATGGGGCTAATTTACTCTGAGTATATGTGGGTCTGATGCTTTTTTAGGTCTAGAAAATTATGATTAAAGAGGAAATCCCCGACCTGACAAAGATGACTCCAAAAAAAACCAGAGGGTTACACGTTAATCTAAATAAAATGTAGAATTTAAGTTTCTTTTTTTTTTGTCACTTTTTGCAGGAATTTTGCAAAGATCTATAAAGTTTTTAAATACATTTTTCCAAAGTTTGAAATCATAATAGATTTTCTGCTCTGCTTCCACATATTGAGAAATTTGATTGCAGTAAAAACAGTTCTTTCATAATATAAGAATGGTAATATGTTACTCAGAGCACATAAATAATGAAAAAACACTCTCACTAAAGGCAAGTGTCAGGCATGCGTACTCGCACGTGGGGGGCCATAAAAATGACTGAATACCATTTTGAGTTGCTCCAATGAAATTTCATCAAAATGGACGAGCCTGCCGCATCATTTTTTCACTATAATTTTTGGGGTGTCTTTGAATTTAGCCCTCTATAGGTTGATCATTTTCATTTCTATTAAATGAATTGGCATCCTTTTGTTCCCAACAAATCACCCTTAATTTATATCAGTATAAATTAACAGCATGATTTTTTTCTGATTTGTTTTCAAAGTGTTCCTTTAATTTTTTTGAGCAGTGTATTTTACTGTTTTCTTGGCATCTCATTTTTCTCAGAGGTTTAGACTTTATACTCTTCCTGGTTGTGATATCAAAGGCAGCCGGAAAAGATCTCGTCTTAAATTAAAAAAGAAAACATAGAAAATGTAAACGACTCCTCACTTGACCAATCTAAAGTATCCTCCTCAAACACATCTAGTTTCCTTTCTTTGTATTAGTGATTCAGAAAACAAACGCAGCATTGTGTTGTTTCATAATATGGACAAAATATGGCTGACAATAAAACAAAACTGATATTCAAATAGCCCATATAAAAATAGGCTATTTGAAGATAGTAAATTTAACATCAACTCTAGAATAAAGTCAGCAGGTTGGTAATTAATTCAAAGTAAACGTTATGGAGGTCAACTTAAAATGATTTTAAAAGATATAACAGCAATCATTACCTCTGCTAGGCTTACGTTAGTTTTTCGTTTTTTCAGTTATCCCAACGTAGTCTTTAAATATTTTGATCTTTAATTGTTTTTGGGGTTTTTTTTTCTTTGTCCTTTGTTTAAATTCTCATTGCTTGTTGTTTCAGCTGGAGTTGGTGGAGAACCGAACCCGAAAAATAGAGTGGCTTTATGAGCTTCTCCTCTCCTCTCAAGAAGTCCAAGAAAGTCATGTTACACCAACGACCCCCGTTACAACCGCTTCCGCATCCCGGATGTCCTCTTTTTCAGCTCCGGTCACTCCAGGCAAATCAGGCCACCATGAAAAGAAACGAGACGAGGTCACTCCAGGCTCAGTCGGTGGAGACAAAGCCGGAGGGAAGCGCTCAAGGCGTCAGAAGAATGGAGAAAACCGTGAAAGCTACGGGGGTCTGGATCACTCAGAAGAAGTTGGGGCTTCTCGAGAAAAGAGAGCCAAAATGTCCTCCAAGAAGAAGAAAAGATCTAAAGGGAAGTCGGAGAGAGAAGTGTCACCTCCTGACCTGCCCATAGATCCAGATGAGCCGACGTACTGCTTGTGTGAGCAGGTTTCCTTTGGAGAGATGATCGGCTGCGATAACGACGAGTGTCCGATTGAGTGGTTTCATTTCTCCTGTGTTGGGCTCCATCATAAGCCCAAAGGAAAGTGGTACTGTCCCAAGTGTCGGGGTGAGAATGAAAAGACCATGGACAAAGCCCTGGAGAGGGCAAAAAAGGAGAGGGCTTATAACAGGTAGCTCGCTCAGCTGGGCCCAATAAACACTGAATAGAAAGTTCTACCATCTGTCTTTTTCATTCATAATCAACTCTGTTAGAAAGTATTCGGCTGATGAAGATAACCTGAAACATATTTTTGTAGCTGCTGCAGATCTGAGAAAAAAGATGTCTCCATCTGGCTTTTAGTATTTGTAAAAATGTTAATGGAAGAATAAACTCCCACCTGCATGTTTTAAGGTCTGTTCTGCCTTTGTTAAAAGTTTAAATATATCTGCTCAAATAAAATATTTCTAAACTGATACATTATTTTGTCCAGTAAACTTGGCTGTGTGCTTCAAGTTGAACACTCTAGAAACATGATTTATATTTATCTCTGTGATAATATTTAAAAAGAAAAGTATACATAATGAAGCAGAAGAAAAGGAATTAGTTTTATTCTTACTGGCATGTTTTTGAATCTGATCGCTTAAGTCTAGTCTGCAGCAAAAACTTGTTTCTACTGCATTTACAGGCTGAAATTTGAGCCCGTTCTTTTTAAACCAGCTTAATCTCAGTAAATATGGAAACCATATATGATCACTTGCATAGATTTTAATACCTTTATTCTAAGGATTTAGGTTTAGATTTTGAATTCAAGCATGAATATAACATTGTAGTGTAGCTCTGGTTTAGAATAGCCTTTATGTGAACTCAAATTGTCATTTTCTTAATCCTCTTGTGGAAAAATGTTTAATTGATCTTGATTCTCCCATCTTTGCTGCAAAAATAAGCAGCTCTGCCAATTGGTCCATTTGGCAGCTTTTGATGAACTCTTCCTTTAGATTGATAGCCATGTCTATAGATACCGCATACTCCTTCAATCAGTGCCTTACTTATAGATGCTACTTTTGGTTGTCATGACATTGTGTAAATCTAATCTGAGGTTTAAAAAGAAACTCAAGACATACCCTATTAAGGATGGTTTTATTTACAAGAACTGGAAAAAGTGACATGAGGGACAACCAGTGCAAAATCTGTATATAATTTCAGCTGCAGATTTGTTTATATACACGAGAACTCGATGGGACTGTGAAAACACTACATCATGCATGTAACAGTTCACAACACAGCAAAGGACGTGCTGCAGAGATATTTGATTTAGCTGTAGTAGGTGATGTATAGGGCTGCTCATAATCCCACTGCATTGTGAAAACTGACTGAACCAATCAGGTGCAGAACAGAAACCCATGACTAAAATGATGCACCCTTGGAGACATTTACCATAGCAAGTCATGGGAAGTTATTAAAGCAAGTAAGAACACACCAGATTGTTTTTCTTTTCTTTTGTTTTGATGCTTTATAGCCCAAACTGACAACGCACATTTCCCTGGTTGACTAGAACAGGAAGGAACCATAAAAAGAACCTCTTGCTAGACAAGAAAAAAAAAAAAACGCTTTTCAGAGAAGTTGAGGGTAAAGTGCATAAAAGCGTAAAAGGAAAAGATTGGGCGAAAAAAAAGTTTAAAATTTCGGTTACTCCACTAAAACTTGCAGCACACACAGCTTAAGGATGAGGCGAGCAGCAGCTGGGATTGTCAGGTCAACTGTCCCTCCAGCTTTGTTCAACAATGGCAGACACCCGCTTCTCGTACTCCCGTTTGTTCTCCTGGTACAGCTGGGCTGCTTGACTGTTGGCTGGGCTGTTGGGGTTCGGCTCATCAAGCAGAGACTGGAAAAAGCAACAGAAATAACAGGAAATTTATGTTGTGTTTTTTTTTTTGTCTCAGCTCACATTAAAAAAAACCTACTAATGTGTTAATATACTATTCCAACACTTCTAGATCACAAAACCGAAAGTAAAAAAGTGACCTTTTGTGGTAAACTTTTGGAAAAACTACTGTTAGCTAAGCAAAACAAGATATCACAACAAAAAGTTTAATTAATAAATGTCTAAATTACCTGATGGATCTGTCTAAAAGTTCACGTTGGTTGGCTGATGTAACATTAGTTAAATGTTATTATGACAGAAATATTTTACTTTTGGTTCACAGCTTTCAGTTTATTTTCTTAGAGATTGTTTTTCAGCATTTCTTCCAAGTTTCATTAACTTTAATTTCAGATTTACTAGTTTTAACCTTTCTTGATAGAAAAAAGGACTATTTTTTATCCCGGTGCTCTGCAATGTTTATATTTCTTACCTGAATGGAAGTAAGAATAGAGGACACGTCATAAGTGGGACTCCATCGATTTTGTAGAATGTCTAAACATATACTGCCATCTGCATAGACTGTAGACAAACACAGCATGAAACACAGCCCATAATAATCCCAGAGGTAATGTGACCACATGTTCCGGTCCTCCTACCATTTGGATGAAACATCTTGGAGACAAATCGTACTGTGGGGGGTTTGTTGGGGTATTCTTCTGTAAATTCTACAATGAGCTTAAATGTACCTGAGGAGGAAAAAAAGGAGGAAAATCAACCAGGGGCATAAATGAAGTAGAAAAATGTCAGTTTTGACCTCTTTTAACAAAATATTTTCATAGAAAATAAATTAAGTTACAAAGCTGATTCATTTCATGGGTTAGAAAATACCCCAAAAAAGCTCCTGATAAACTAGACAGGAATGCAGTAAGCTATAACAACATCGCCGTTTAACTGCTTTAATTAAAACTTTAACTTAAATACGACTTTTTTAAAGACCAGTAAAACAAAAACGGTTTATCCAGAAAAAAAAAAAAAACAACAAAAAAAACAAAACAACAACAAACAAACAAAAATAAACCAAGAATTGCCAGATACTTACCGTCCTCAAAGGGAGTTCCTTCGGGCCTGCAAGATAAATATTTTTACATTTTCTTTTCCGTTTCAAATAATTGTTATATTTTCTGGGTAAATACATTTCACACTCTTACCCAAAAATCACTGCATTCCACACCATTATGTTGTTTTCAGATGGGGCCCCACTGACTCCAGCTGGAGGATCTTCTTGAAGCCTTTTTCAACCAAAATAAAGAGGGAAAAGTTGGAAATCAGTTCTTCCATCCAAGAGGGAATTTACTAAAACTATCCCTAAAGAACTTTTACGAGAACTACAAATATTAGGACTTTTTTTTCCCATAACACAACCGGTTTATTCCTTCAGCCATCCATGACCCTTAAAAATCCTGCCCAGCGTTGTGAACGAGATTCCAGCGACCGGAGCAATCGATTTACATTTTATCCCAATGTAGAGGTGCATTCAGAGCACAGCAATGCAACAGGCACACTGACTCTTAACTTGATCTCTTAATCTGAATCTTTCGGTCTTGTGTTGCAACAACCAATCAGGGACTGGATGCGGCTGTGACGCAAGGTAAAGGAGCACAGCTTTTTTTCCTGATCAAAATTGATAGAATTATTTGTAGACATAGGATGAAGTAAGGAATGCTGTTTTTTTTATGGCTTTTTAAAAGCCTGTTTCAATTTTCACCTTGAAAAGGCCCAACCGCCCACCTCATGGACTCTCTGATCTACAAGCATCTCTGGAGGATGTGGTGGACCCAGGGAAGCTGTTCAGCTTTCCATAATGAATAAAGAGCCTTGAATCGCTCAGTAATACCAAGGTCTGCCAGGCTGAGTTGAAACCAACAAGCAGCAGCATCCCCTGTTTGATGAGGGGGTGAAGACAGAAGAGGAGCACATGGTTGGTGACATGTTTGATGCCACCGTGATCCAATTGTTATTCTCTAAAGTTAACGCGAAACTTCTATGTTATTATGCAACTGTGGCTGCTGTTTTCAGACAAACCCCTTGACTGCTATTGCTGTAATAGCTGCTCAATATGATGCTTGATTAGTCCACAAAGCAGATTTCTAGTCCAAAATTGGAAATAGACCTCTGAAAAACAATGTAAACAGCAGGCCCCATTGTTTCAATACATATTACTCTTTAAATGGCAAAATGTCATGCTACTATTTCAGCACTGACCTGTTAAAAATTTTTTTTTTTTAACAATTTTAAATCTTTTGAAATGGCACAGATATTTGTTCAGCGTTTAATGCCAAATATTAAAATTGAGCATTTGTTTTTAATTATAGCTGAAAACCTTTTAAAAGATTGCATTGTAATTTAATCTAAACTTAAATTTAAAAATGAACTTGTTTGCTTTATCTTAATTTTCCAACATTTTTCCATAAAAATGTATAGAAATATTTGGACCGAACCGTGTGAAGAAGAAATAGGAGATGTGTTTCAGGACGCAGTGAAGCTCGCTTTTAACACACAAACAACTCTTTTCGTGAACAAAATGTTCCTGTTAAGTCAGAACAACAGCTCTGTTAAAATTCCCCTAAACAACAAGCAGGAACGCCTGTTCATGACTTCCTCCGCGATTTTAAGTCAATCTTCATGGAATTGCGCTACTTTATTATATTAAACACACCAACTTCAACTAAAAACAATCTAATTGTCCAAAAACTGCCTTATCTAGTTATTATCAAGATAAGGGCTAGTTAAATCAAACTTTACATTTAAAAAATGTCCTTCCATTTACCCTTGTCCGACATTTAAAAGGTAGTTCGTGAAGAGTAAATTCTTACCAGTAAACCAAGTAGGCTAAACTGCTAGCATCTACCATAGTTCGCTTATCCGATATTTCTCGCTCCTCAATATTTAACAGTACCTTTATGTGTTATCCACACTCTCAGATACTTAATGTAAACAAAAAAACATCTACATGGAAAATGTAATTTGCAACGGAACTGAATAATTCCCGTTTTTTGTGAAATATCAAGCTGACGTAAGCTAGGCTAATGTTAGCTTGTTTTGACAAAACGGCTAACCAGGCAGAGTCGGCAGAATTCCATAGCTTGGACTCACCGTTTAAAATCTCTCATAAGTCTTCGTCTGGCCGGGGTGGACATGGCTTGACTTGTGAAACCCTTATTGATAGCACAGCTATATTGAAAGAAAACGTTTTATTGATCGAAATAATTTATTGTACTTAATGGAATTTTGAGTAGAAGGGGTGAAGCCTTCCCACCGCCGCCGACGTTTTACGTCGTTCCTCAGAAGGCTCCGACTCACCGCTAGGCCCAAAGAGATTTAAAGGGCCATACCAACCATCTAGGGGGAATTAAAGCACAATGTCTTATGTTTCTATAGTTTGCAGTCTTTGAAGAAAATAGAACGGTAATTATTTCTTATCACCAGTTTTAATGTGGGTTTTTGATAAAATGCTTAAAGCAAGTGATGTTATCCTAATGGATTTACAACATTACCCCTCCATTTTGGTTGAGGCCACAGTTTCTTTCGAGGGCGTGGTCACCGACACATTACGTCAGTGCAGCCCAGCTAGAATGAAGGTCGTTGCACTGGCAGGTGTGGCGTGTGCTTCCACGTGAATCTATTGATCCTTTGCAGTTTGACGTTGGAATGCAAATTTCAGATAATGAAATACATTCTTTCTTCATCCACAAAAAAGTACATTCTGCCTCAGAAAAAGAAAACAAATTGATCAAAAAAGTAGATAAAATAAAAGTCAAAGGTTAAAGATTTTCTTTATGACCTCAATTTTTCTACAGCAGCAAAAGGAAGACTAGTCATTATTAGCCCTATAGCCCACCCCCCCCCACCCAAAAAATTGTTAGATTTAACAAATAAAGTGCACATCCTCTTCATAAGTGATTTTAATAAGACGCATCTAAATGTATAAAACGTGCATTTTTCCAGCCTTAGTTCCATCATTAATAATTGAGCTTTATATCTCAGAAACAAAGGCCAAGTTTGAAAAAGTATTAAACTAAATAATGCAATAAACACAATTTCATTCTAGGGTTCAAAATGTTTACCATCTCATTGTTTAAATTTTTTTTTTTTGAAACAGTAACTTATTGAGTATGGATATTTAGTTTTAAAACTGATGTTTGGTAGAACTAATTCAGGTCAGCATAGAAACGGCATCTATTTGCAGCAACCATGAGCAGGTATTTCTGTTAAGGACTTGATTCCACATTTCCAGGATTTCCTTTAAGTCCCAGAGATTGTGCTGATCACTCCTTGGCAGTCTTCTTTTTAGATTGGAAGGAAAACATTTACTCATGGGTTTGTTTTCTTTTTGAAACACTCCATATAATGAAGCAGGGCCTTTGTCTTCAAGCTGATCCACATTCTGTGTTATGCAACATACAGGCCCAACAACATAATATGAGAAACACCTCCAGAACATGTTTGAGCCACCGTGCTTTACAGTCAACTGTGGCCCAGAGGCACAAAACAATGTTGCCTTTGTCAGTCCATTACATTGTGTTCTCTATCAATTTTACATTGAACTTTTCTTCTTGCCAGTAGCTTGGCCACAAAAAGGGGTATTGTAATTGTTATGGTATGGATAGGCAAATCATTTTATCATATGAACCAATGGCAATCAATATAATTCCAGTTATTTAAATATTCTAAATGAATACTATTATTATAATACACTGTCAAAGCATAAAAACCAATGGAACATAAAAAAATCAAGTATCAGAGGAAATGTTTTGGTTAATTTAAGATTTTACCATTAGTTTAAATTTTTTATATTAAGTCAGGGTTCACACTACCTTTTCTTTTATATCACATATTTTTAGTATCCAATTGCTCCGAACTAAGGTATTCTACCTTTCCTAAACAAAGACGGGGAAAAAAAAAGGAGTGTACATTTGCAAAACCTTTAATTTTGTTACGATATACAGTGGATGTATTCAAACTGGAAACAAATGTAATGTTGGCAGTGCTTCTTCAGATTCTGTAGTGTTATGAAGAACCTAACGCATCCAAACATGGTTTACAGACACTTGAACATAACAATTACCTTTTACTTACAAAAAACAAAAAATATTAACTCCTCCTCATCCACACTGTCCCTTCTGTTTTTAACCTCCAAAAACCACTTGAAACAAAAATAATATTCCACTCGGTGGTTTTAAGGCGAATAAATGCTTAATTTGGCCTAAATGAAATGAATCTATATCCTTGTTAGCTTAGCATCCGTGGTAAAGAAGCATGGTGCTGTAGAGGGTATGGTCATACAGCTGCTCTGCTTTGACAGACTTCTGGTGCTCCACCTGGCTGCCAACACTGCTACTGATCTCACTGTAGATCTGCCGACCATGGAGCATTCCTGCTGTTGGGATACTCGAGGATAAATCCCCGCAGTGTCTCTCACCTGCCATTGTAAAAAAAAAACAATTGTCAAAAAGCTAATACACATCGACTGAACTTGCTCTCTTTACGGATGAGATGAGCAAAGGAAAGATTTGGGCTGATTTTGTTTTGCACAACTGTTTTAACTCCTTAAAAGCAGCAAGAATAGGCCATTTTGAAGTAAAATGAGGTCGCTATGTGACCCAATTTCAAAAAGCTAGAGGTGGAAAAAAAAAAGCTTTCTGGATTGCACAAGAATCCGATCAATACATTGTGAAATACAGGCAAGATCCTGACGTAACTCAATATTCATTTAAACTGACCAAGATGCTCACAAACGGTCTTAGTTATCCACATGTTCTTAGATATGAAAGCAACATCCACATATTTTATAGAAGGCAAAAATAATGAAATATCTAAAACAAAACAAAGGCCAAAGACCATGTTTATAAAAATCATCCATATTTAATGCTTTCACACAGTCAAGTACAAAGCTAAGCCTGCTCAGTACAAAGAACTGCATTTTTTTTTTTCAAAATACACACTTGCCTTTTTTCATAAAAAGTATGAACAGAAAAAGAACATCGGAATGGAAAACATTCTATTCAAAATAAAAAAAAATCTTTCTGCATCTAGAAAAAACAAACACTTTAAAAAAAAAATCATTTTCAAATATAGCTCAGGTTGTAAGGCTTTTTGAAAACCATGCAATCTTCCTTGAGCGGTTGTAATACAACAGTGAAACACAGATTAATACATCTGATTATTACATATGAGATTATGCTATAAAATGACAAACACACACAAGGCCCGCTGACTGCATAAAAACACCTAACATTTACACAGTTACTAGTTTTTAAACCAGATTAAAACCAAATGGAGGGACGGTCATATGTTCAAGCCCCAGAAGCTTTTTAACAGCTAGCAACTACAGAAAGGCAGAGGGATTTTTTATTTCTTAAGAGCTACATTCATGTTGGAATATGCTTTGGCTGATAATACAAAATGCTTGAGGTTCATGTATAACATTGTGAGGGATTGTGTTACCATTAATGTATTTATCTGGCAGTCCTCAGGGAATATAGTATATATATAAAAAAAAAAAAAAAACGAGAGCACTTAACCATTTCCCAAATAGATACTGTAAGTGGAAAACAGATTAAATATGTACTATTTTTTTTTAAATAATCTGACAGGTAAACAAAATGTATCTTTTAAAAGAAAAATATCTAAAAACAAAACAATCTAAAACCAGAAACTAATACAGAAGTTCCTTGAGAAAGATAAAAATCACAAACTACTTTGTATTTTAAAGAAGTACTTACTTGGTTGACTCAAACTTCGCGTCTAATGGGGATACAAACTTCCATAAAATTGTGCAAAACAAAATCAGACTTTAAATCCAAACCTAGGGGATAACATGTGGGTAAACTTGAAGCAGAAATGATTAGTTTATAAGATATATAACAACTAGAAAAAGTCCTTTATCCATCCAAATGCTAATTACACAGATAAGTATGAAACATACCACTCATACACGTCTACACATCGTTTCATTTTAACTCATCACCAAGTCATAAGAAATGCATCCTCTTGTGTGCACACCATATAACAGGAAAATCTGACATTACAAACAATTTGTATTAGTGTGCCATTTTACACACAGCTCCCTCTACAGGTAGGCATAGGAGTTAGTGCAGCGACAGGGTGTCTGCATTGACGCCACAGTGATGACCTCCAGCTCTTTAGCAGCAGGGCTCAATTTGTTCTGTGGCCCCTGATCCTCACAATGATCCACAGGCCCCAACCCCTGAGGGGGTCCAAACCCATTCATCCCAAATGTAAAGCTCCCCGGCCCACCTGAGGTTACAGCTGCTGCTGTCTCCATATTCATGCTCTCCATGTGGGCCTCTCTGGGGCCATCTAGTGGCCCGTTCCCATTCAGCTGTTCAGGTTGCATGGACAGTCCTAGGAACAGAGAGAAGCATTAAACATTTGCAAATTAAGACTCAATAACTCACATTTTATAACCATCAGTTTTAATTGATGTCCTTTATAGAAAAATAAAACAGACTGATTACATTTTCTCCATTATAAAACAATAACATATTCAGAACATTGATCTGCACTTTTTATGAAGTAAAACTAAATATTTTTTTTAGTTAACATCAAACATATCTATTGGCTCTAAAAAATAAAAAAATTTATTTATTAGAGGATGGTGGAAAAATATCTCACATTATTTTACCAAAACACATCAAAGTGATCTGCCTAATCTCTGACACTATGCTTTTGTTATCGTATTTCAATTTATTTATAGCCTGTGGCATCAACATGTTTAATCAAAAACATTAACATAAAGCTTACAAATTGATTTTCGCTATATTTATCATAATGGAAAACCTGTGAAACATTACAAAGTCATCCCTTTATAGACACTCTTAAAGTCAGAGGTGCAGAAGGTGAAGTTGAAAAATATTATCTATGGCTGAAAACTAAATCTTCAGATGGATTTATCGTCCGCCATCAAAAAACAGCCTCTCAGTTGGAGAAACTAGAAGATTGTCTAAAAAGTAAGGCGTGATGAACTCTAAAATAAAACAGCTGTTGCCATGGCGCAGCCCAGGGCAGGTTTTCTGTTCATTGGGTCTCTAAGCTGTTGCTTAAACATTATTGCATAGATATTTACAATGTGAAGTCAATTGGAGTTGATTTTCCTGATACAAAAAATGCTTTTTTTCTCAAATGTTTAGAAAAACTGCATAGGGGTCGTGGTAGTAGCACACATTCTTATATAAAATACCTTTATATAAAGGGGAACCCAGAACATAAATGAAACGGATCCAGTGACCTACCATTAGGTCTGGCCTTTTTGAATGGGTTTGCCTCATCGCCTTCGAAGGACCTCTTTCTGTTGGGCATACCATTCAAGAAGCTTCGTCCTTGGATGGTGGCATGAGCATGGCCACCATTTTGGGTCATGCCATTTAAAAAAGCCCCATTAAGGGACTGAGCCATGTTTTGCTGCAGGTTCTGGGCATTGGAGAGTATCTGAGCGCACTCCTGGAATCCCTGTGCGTGGGCCAGCTCAGCGGCCGTCAGCCCATTGGCATTCCTCATTCTGCACAACGGGAAGAGGGAGTGTCAGAAGCACTTAATGTACTTTTGATTTACATACACAAAAAAACAACATTAGACAAGCCCAAGCACACACGCACGCACACACCGACACACACACACAGACTCACCAAGTAAAGATACAGACAGACATTCATAGAGGTATAAAAATAGCCTGTTCTGCTCATCCCTTTCACATACTCTCCATCATCTTCATGAGAGATGACGAATGATCCTCTCTGGATCAACCTCACTTAGAGCTTAGTTTCCCCATTTCCACAGAATTTAGGGAAACATATCTGCTGCAGAGGGACATGATTAAGACAACTGTAGACATTTAAAGCTAAGTTTGTGTATCCGAGGCTCTGAAGATGGATCCAATCAGCCCCCATACCACAAGCATTTATGGGGGCTTCAAAGCTTGGCTTCTATGCAAGAGATGGGAGCAATGAGAGTATTTTAATAAAACTCCATTTTATGGTTTCCAGCGCTGATGATGATCAAGGACCTCAGCTTCCAAATCCCCATTGAGATTTTCCAGAAGAAAGCCTTTTCTCAACAGCAAAAGCTGTCAAAGTGGAGAAGTCTTCAGAGACAAACAGAAGCACAAGTCTCTGGGTCCAAAGTAAGAGCGGTTTTGACCAATCCGCACAAGAGCAAGGAAGGGAATAAAACAACAGCTTCGGCTGTAAGAAATTAATGATCCCGACTTTTAAGAAAAGTAAACAAGTAGAAAGGAGTCGTGTACCAGTTTTTAACAGGAGTGTGCACTGTAAACAGTTGTGTTAATCATGTCCAGCTGAAGCAGAAATAATGTGATTTTCTGAGTGCAATAATGAATGAGAAAACAGAAGTGCCAGAGATTATCTTTCATTTTAAGCACTGAAGTCTGTGCCGTTAAAAATGTGGAAGCGAATGTCACAGCTAAACAAAAAGTTGAAGCCAGAATGTGTCACTTTCTGGTTAAAATCTTTAAAAAAAGTGATTGAGGTTTATTAGATGGACAAGGTACAAAGTAGACAATGTGTGTGGATCTAGTTTTGAATAAACTCAATACTGCGGTGGAAATTTCTGGCTCTTGTTTGGCAAATAAAACAATAGCGCCTTGTTCTGAGCCCACATATCATACAGCAGTGGGTTCCCTGATTAAAACAAATGCTTCTTTGTCAAAGAATTAGAGCTACTTCTACACCCTACCCTTTATTATCAGTCAAATAAAAAAAAAGGATGAATGGACTGGAGCAGAATAACAGTACAGTGCTAGAAATGCATAGCCTTTATAAGCTAACTTATAAATTATACTTAACAATGTTAAGGATGAAATCCTTAAAATATGAAAATTAAAAAAAAGAACATGACATTGGCTTCCACACAAAGTAGAATTTAAAGCACATTTGCTGTTTAATCATTCATTTCAGATTAGAAATTGCCTAATTCTGCATTCTGATCTAAACAGTAATGCAAAATAAAACAGGTCAAAAGCTAGTGCACATGATAAAACATTCTGTAATATTTCAAGATTAAAGAAAAAAGATCACACAAAAACTTGCTGCACATTACCCATCCCCTTTTAAAATTAACGCTTCCAACGTAAGATCGGATTTATCCAAGAAACCCTTGGGTAGATGAACTGGTCTCACTCCAGGAATACAAACGGATCTTAAATCAACCACTGTTCAAAGCCTCCATACTCAATAAGTTACTGTTACATTCCCATTTAAAAAGAAATACAATTTCTAAGAACAGGAACAAGGAGTTCTAATCACTCTGATAAAATAAAAATAAAAAATGGCCGCTGCTTCATTCTACAAAAACATTTGCCATGTTAGCTGCATGGGAAACATTTCAGTATATTTAGGAAACTAGCTCATATTTGAATCCACATGGGATCATTTAGAACTCAGACTCAGCTAAATAAATCCTAAAAATTGCACTTTATTAAGACTTTATTTTTTTTATATAATTAACCTTATGGAGCAATTAATATTTGTTACTATAATAGCTTTAAAACAAAAGTAACTGATCACTTACACAGAACTTTAATAATTATTTTCATCTTACAGAAATTAGCAGAAACAAGAAATGTCCAGAGTAAGAAATTCATTTCTAATCCGACTTCTAATTTTCCCACATATTAAAATCTGCAGCTTTTATTCGACTCATCATATCCTTCAGATGCAGTTTGAGTTGTATTTATACTTACATCAAACTAGTATTCCTTTAGTGAGACCTTAACATCTATGGAAAATAGTGATGCAATAAAATTAATAACTGTAATAATTAGCATTAATCCAGGTTTCAATTCGAAATTTTGAAAAGGGAAGCGTTAATTCCATGTAAATGCCTGGTATGCTTTGCTTTTCAGTCCTAAGCACACTGTATGCATCTTCACTAACTATTGTCTAACCTTCCAGAAGCAGCCTATAGTCATGCTACATCTTGACATGGGACTCATGTGATTAAAACCTGGCCATTTAAAAAGGATTCTTCTGGTTAGTTCAAAAAAAAAAAAGGCTAAATACAGGAACATTTATGGATAAATAAGCAAAGCATGCAGGTCTAAAAAAAATAAAAACAACAACTTTAGTTTTGATTCATTAAAAAAACCTAGCATTAAAACCAATCACCGCAAGAAATACCTCAACAGTTTGCCAGTGTGTAGATAGGAAGCGATAGTGAGAACACTCAATGCCACAACAGTGCGGCTATCCCAGGGAACGGGGCAGACTCAGCAGTGTCTATTCTCCCCCTTTCTAGGATTACTTGAAAAAACCAAGTCATTTCCAATTCAATGGCTGCAAAACATTAAGATGTATGGTTCTGGTTTTAACATAGCAAACTTTTTTTTTTCTTCTGTAACTTATTGTCACTTTCATAAAGGAAAAGGTGACAGATTAGATGTCAAAACAGACTATGATATTATATAAGGTTAATACTGTGACAGACAAAAGAAAAAAAACATTTCTGTGTATAAAGGAAGACATCTGGTACAGTGAAATGACAGTGAATAACCATAGCAACAGGATGATGTTAGCATTAAACAGGTCAGTACATGATGCTGTGCAGACTCACTCAGCTGCTCTAAGCTACTCTGATCACCAGCAGCCTCTCAGCACTGTCCTCCCTGCAGCTAGTGTCATACTGAACCACCTGCATACTCTGAGGCTCATGACAATTACAAAGGTCTTAATTGAAGGATTTTGATCGTTTTTTTTTTTAAATACAAACGTTCATGTTTTGGCAGTGACACAAATGGATTTTGGAAAGTTTGCCAAAATATTGGTTTAATTGAGAAATAGACTGGCTAAATTCACTTTGGCTGCACACTGCTATAAAAAAAAAAAAAAAAAAGAAGCAGCAAAAGTAATGTATCCTCTTGTTTCATTTGGGGTTCTCTCCAAGCAAGATTGGGCAGGCATCATTGTTTGGCATCACATGTGTAAGGACACTGCAGCTTAGACATCTGCAACTGAAAGATAAGTTCACTACTTCTTGAAGAACGTCCAGGAAATGGTTAAGTTGCAGAGACCAAGACCTCCCAGCCAGATCCAGGATGGTTTACAACAGAGGTGAGCACTTCTAGAGCAGAGCTTGAAGACCGGCAGGAAGGAACGGATGCATGAGCAAAATTAAGAAGCAGCGACCTTAAAAGGACGCCTTCTGACAAAAATGTCTGAGAGATAATGTCTGACTGAAAAGGCATCCATGACAGAAAGGATGTAAAATGCTGGACAATAGGAGACAGGGCGAAAAGTTAATTCCTCTAATTATCAATTTATCCTCTAAAGACATAATCTGCGATTAAAATAATCCTCAAGACTTATTTTAAAGACTGAGTCCCAGCTCAGTTATGGTGAGCTAAAGAGAGAAAATCTAAAGACGAAAGGTTGAAAATGCCTGTAGGGGCTACAGGAGGTAGTGAAGAGGTGCAGGCGCTTACTGAGACACGGTCAGAGGGCCATTTATCTCTGTCGCTTCGATCTTCTTCAGGCTTTTTTTTTTTCCATACTTGAGAAGGGCAGTACAGGAGAAATACTGTGGCAAATCCATAGTATGGCTTTGATCTAATACTGTGCAAGCAAGGTACGCACACAGAAAGTCTCCTTTCACTGAACTCCTGCCAGGACCAGCAGAAAGCGTAGATTTTTGAAGTTGAGCCACAAAAACCTCAAAGATCATATTAAGAACTTTTGAGTTAATTCAGAAAATGAGTGGCTGATCTATCTCCTAACACTCGTTAACATAACACTTTTTTTTTCTCTCAATCTAACAAAAAAAAGGTTGAATAAATAAAAAACGCCATTTAATTCACTGCCAAAATATTCACTTATGTTTTTTTTAATTAATTATTTATTTAATTTAGTGCTCTGATCTTATATTGGTTTTGCTTATGTCATTTAAGCTTATCTTGTTCTTTTCGAAGCTTTATAACAGTTTTTTTTTTCCTTTCTTTTAGGCTGCAGTGCAAGTAATGCAATATAAAATGGATGGTAACGGCCTCTTTAAAAGGTATCTGTATGGCTAAGCTTTTATATAAAGCAGAAAATATCATACATTTTCTAAAAAGCTAAATAGTGAAATAGATTAAGTATTAACAACCTAGTTTATTTAAATTATTTTATTGTGACGTTATTTTCCCAAAGAACAATGCATTTCAATTTTCAATGACATGACCTGCTCTTTAGAGTCTAAAGTACTAAAATGTATTTCGCATAAGTGTTCATATAGTTTGGTTATTTAACTAAAGATCTGGACCCTGAATTTCAAAGAATTCTTAAAACTGATTCCTTTTAAAAAAGGAACGCTGGTTCTTTAAGCGATATTTATTTGAAAAGCAAGGTGTAGACAAATTAGCAGATAAATATGTAAGGTTTCTAAAAGGATCACTTAAAATTCCATCAGTCGTATGTGCACGTTCTGGCTCTGATAGTTTATCATAACATCAGTTTCTTTCGTCGGCGAGCACGATGTCAGCCGTCAGGTGCCATTTGACAAATTCCTCATCAAATTGATCTAAGATTTTCTATATTTTGTTTTTTTTAAAAGCAATACAAATAGTCCACTCAAACAATTTTACCTTAGTTTGTAAGGACAAGCAGTGAAGATCCCTTTCACAATATCTAGGGCACACTGTGACCCATTTATAAAAAAAAACCTAAATAACTTCCTCTTGTGGATTCATAAGCCAGAAGGTTGACTGCAATTTTTTAAGTTCGAAAAGAGCACGGAGAGGAAAATAGGGAGACCAAAGGTTGTTTACTCAGGAATCCAGAAAAATGTCAAGTGTTGCAATAAACTGGGGCAAGACATCAGCGAAGACCGAGATAAAAACCTAACAGCAGGAGTTTGTTTTTCCAAGCGTGGGAGGACTTATTGCCTGGCAATAGGATGAGTAAAGCCTCCTACTGGTGAGAGCTTTCATCCGCTGCCAATGAAAATGTGGTAACGGGGGAAGCAAATGAATTCTCCAGGACCAGATCGAACGCCACAGTATGACAAGACAGTCGGCGCAGTTTAATAAATGGTTCTTGGGGCGACAGCGAATGGAACTAACCGATTGTTTATTTCTGACGTTTAACCAAACCAGATGTGATAACAAGTAGATAATTAACAAAGAGTTCAAAAATAAATAACGGATAGACGTTTTTTTTTCTCTGAAAAAATACGCAATTGTCTCTACCGACTAAAAAGTTTTTGTTTACCTTAAATTACAGCAAGATTTAAATGCTGCCTTTTTAGTTTTTTTCCAGTTGAAACGCTAAAACATTAAGCAGACTACCTAAACAGACCCATCTGATAAGCTGTGTTTGATTTTAACAAAAACAAAATTAAATTAAATGGAATTTAGTAACTGTGTCTTTCCAGTATCTGAATTCTTGTTTAAAGTAATTTAACAATTTGTCATGAGCCTCACCCCCACCTTGTGTGCTGTAGTGTCCCTCCCAGGTTCACCCCACTATAATCCTTAAATAAAAAAATTAAATACAAGTCAAACTTCATAATACACTGAACTAAATAGCTGTGATCTGCAGGGGAAAAAAAGAATAACATTTTAATCATAAGGAAATCTCATTAACTGATGACCAATTGCACATATAAGAGGCTGACATAAGTTTGCAACCGATCAAAGCAACTAGGGGGTTAAGAGTATTAGGAACATGAAAATAAACCCTCAAAAAATAAAAAAGCTAATAAAGTTGGTCATACATCAATATACATAAATTAAAATTTACTTTTAAAATTCCATTACTAGTAAATGACACCAAACATTAGCTTTTCCATGGCATCTTAAGAAGTAAGTGTTCAGGAACGGCTTAATATTAACAAACTGTACTGATGTCAGAGTTTGTTTGGCAACAGCCAATGTTTTTCCTGCTGAGTTTGCTTATTTCTCTCATATTATGAAGCAAGCTCTGTAATATTAGACCTCCAAAGGTTCATAAACAAAATTGTTCCTTTTACTGACCCCCCTGGTAGCTTGGACTTATTGTACTGCACTGCTTCATCAGAGAAAATGGAAAAACATTTGTTGCAGAAAATGAAAGCGCTAAAAAAAAAAAAAAAGAATAACACTTTGGATTAAATGAGAAAATACATTTTATGCATCATATGTTAGAAATGTTTGATTTTAACTTTTTTTTTTTTCCTAAAGCGAAAGCAGTTGTATAAAGTTGGTACTATAGCTAAAACGTTCATTACAAACAGGCTGAGTGACAAGAGGCATATTTTCTTTTCACAACACTCTACAAACAAACAATCTAAATGCTGCAGAGCTGGTTTTGTAAATTGCTTTAGGTAACAGCAGTTCAAACGTGTATCGTATAATCATTAACCTGCTGCTCTACATGTGTTAGACGGAAATTTAGGGAAAGTATAAAGTAGGAGTTTCTTATTCGTCAGGCTTCGGCTACATCAATCATAAAATGCTTTTATTGAATGGAATGAAGGCCGCCAACTTCAAAGCTGTAGTTAAGTATCACCCTTGATGACAGTGTTATCTACATTTTCCTGCCATTTATTCAAACAATAGCAGGCTTTGTATTTCTAAACATAAAACTGCAGAAACTATCCAGCAGCAGGGAAGTTTGTAATTGTTTTGTCTATGCATTTTCATCTTGTGCAACAAACAAGCCTGTAGCTTTAAAAAAAATATATATAATAAAACTGCTTCTAAATAAGAATGTGCATTTGGTCATCCAGTCAAAGTTTTTTTTATGTAAAACAATAGAAAAAACAATGTTAAATAAAATGACACTCTAGTTCAACAAATATCATGCAACATGACCTAAGAGATAATCAACAGTTTATCAACCTTTACATTAAGTTGTCCTTTTGTTGGTGCAATAATGATGCTATAATGCTAATACCTTCATTAAGATCAGAGGTGTAAGGTAGAGTTTTAAACTCTACTTTTCAGGAAATTATTTCTTAAAACTGCAAAGAATCTCTTTTTCTTTAAGTCTTCAGAAATGGCCCGTTTTTGGCGATCTGGTTGTTATACCAATAGATCTTCATACTAATATTACACACAGAGGACAACTTAATGCCAATTGTTATAAACAACAATTTTAAGGAATAACAAATACATCACATTTCCAAGGGAGCACCATCAGCTCGGTTTATATGTGGCAATAAAACTCACAATTAAGCTAAAGAAGCCAACGATTTACAGAAGGCATCTCTGACGTATTTCAAACTGTATTTAAATGTAAAGATGTGCTGTTTCCTGCTCTCTAGCAACATCAAACCTCAGAAACGCCTTTATCATTTTAATTTCAGTGTTTGCCACTGAAATAAAATCAATGTAGTAGATCAGACATAATCTACAACATGAATCATCAGGAAAAACATATATTACATATTTACTCACTATGTAGCATGCATATACATGCAATCTCAAACTGATTAAGATGTTTGAATAAAGAAGCTTGTTTTAAGCTCAGAACTGTTTCTTAAACAAATTCAGTTTGTTGACAAAATCTTTTTTCAATTTACAGATTCCTTCATTTATCCATTTTCACATGCATCTTTGAAAAAATAGAAAAAAATGGAAACATTTAACCATTAATGCCGTCATGAATTTGATGGTGGTCCCTTGTAATGGAGCAAATAAAATGTTGGATGTTAAAGAGGAAAAGAAGTGTGGACGAGACTGATGTCAAGACTTACTCAGCTTTCGCTCCCTGAATCAAGAGAGCATTGATGCATTCCAGACTGCCCGCTCGAGCAGCCTTGTGGATGGGCGTCTCGCCCACATAGTCCTAGAAGATGACGAGAAAAGCTCAATCAGAAGACCTTAGGCATGGGACACCAACATTCAGCTTTGGCTGGTTTAAAAGTGGCAATTTCAAGAAAAAGGGGGGGCTTTAAATAATGTTTACTTTAATTGTTTAAGGTGCTTACATTTCCAAATGAAAGCTGTAGATTGACCAGAGGGCATGAAGCTTCCTCACCTCATTTGACTCACCTACAGGTCAATTTTGAACAATTCACTTGCTAACAGAACTAGCAGATTGCATAGCATATGAACCCACTAAATCGAGTTTGTTATGGTTCGACTGGTCTAGATGCGTTCAATCTGATCCCATTCAGTGATCACAGCATGGACCCTGTCCAACTGGTTCTATCTGTACTTTATATTTACAACCACCTCTTTGGATGACATACTTTTTTTTTTTGGTGGCATAAAGGCTAAGGCAAAAAATGACAACGCATCTTTTAAGCATCTACATTGACTGATTGCCCCCTGTAAGGAAAATGCTACCCATCTTATTATCGATTTTTTAAAATCCTATACAGCACATTTTTACTGGGAAAATCCTTTAATACTTCTGAGAAGATGCCTCACAACGTACAACAGGGTGTGACTCAATACTGCCAAACCTGAACTTTTTACCCAGACATCAACACCGCCCACACACATTTACAGTTACAACCGTCGGAGAGCAAATGGAGGAAGAAAAACAGGCTACCCTCAGAAGGCTCCTTCTAACCACAAAGCAATGAAATCAACACCAATAACTTTTCCGTTCTCCACTCCAGCACTAGACAGCTGATATATTTATAATATCCACTAAATTCAAAACTCAAACCTCTTAGCAGGTTGACTCAACAGAAACACTGAGGAATTTTCAAGGGCTAAAGAGATCAGTGCGCTTTGCCGTGACGACAATATGTTATGTCATTGTGACCTACTAATCCAATCTCTCTCAGTAGAGCAGCAGAGCATAAAATATAGCCCCAGTGCATGAAACGACACATACAATCCCAGGGAGAGCAGAAAAACAAAGCAAAATGCATATAAATACACAAATATGCCTCACAGGAATTTGTGTTGCAGAAACAGTTTGAAAAAATAATAATAATTCTGTTTATTTAGGTAAGAATTAAGAAACACTTTCAGGACAAAGATCCTGAGTTGGGATTATCCTCTCGGATGGGATCGTATAAAATCTGCTCTGCCCTTTTCAATCACTTCATTAGCTATTCTTTGTCATTACAATACTATTTATTAAACATCAAAATAAAAGATCACATTTCAAATGAATGAGGACTGAAACTTTTCCCCAAACAAACTGTGTTTGTGTCTTGTGTGAAATGTGCATCTGTTATCATACCCGTCTGTTAATATCTGCACCAGCTTGAAGCAGCCATAACAAACACTCAGGGTGGCCCCCAAAGGCAGCGATGTGAGTGGGCGTCTGTGCAAACCTGGATGTGACCGAGTTCACGCCGCAGCCCACTTGAACCAGGCGCATCACACAGTCCAGCTGTGGAGGAAACCAAAAATCAGTGGGGAGGAAAAAAAAGGTGGGGGTCAGATTACACGCAGAGATGTGCGCAGTGCTTTCAAAGAAACACGACCAACGTGAAAAACTGCAAATATAAATAAAATGTATCGTGTTAAATCATTTTTTTTTTTTAACTTTTTTTGTTAAATAATTACAAATATAAATTATCTTATGATGCAGAAAATGGCTCAGTTAAAGTTAGCCTTAGGAAAATGTCACGTAGTCTTCATTTTTTAAAACACACATGCCAGTTTAATAGCTCCGTTTAGCTTTTCCTGCACAGTTCAGCTTTATTTATAAATAGTTTTACACACAACGAATACAAAATGTTAAATTTGTTCAAATAAACAAACGTTATTTGGGATTTTTTTAGCTAGCAACGGCTAGCTCTAAATGTTAGCTTCGATTGACACAAATACCAGGAAATGGCCGAGAGAAGAGACCTCAACCGTTCTGGTTATTCATTAAAAAAACAACTAGTCGTTTTTTGTTTTTATATACCTTTCCAAAATGAGCGGCCCAGTGTATGGGCGTCCAGCCGTAGAAAGTGTCCTCAACCGTGAGGTCAGCCGGGTTCGAGGTGCACTGAAGGAGCGAGCACAAGGCACCGACGTCTCCATCCCTGCAAGCCCGATGGAGAGGGAAGCGGCTGTTCAACACCTCCTCGCTAGAGAATCCAGACTCCACTCCCAGAGACATGGTAACAGAACAGTAGAAACAAATGTCACGATAGCAAGTTTAAGGAACAGATAAATTTCTAGCTATTGACCAGTTTGAGCTAGCTGCCTGTCTGAGGACACGCGCCACCCTGACTACTGAGTCTTTCTGCCTGACAACACAAAGAGATCAGCACAGCCTGGAGAGCCGCAAGGCGAGCCGCAAACTCTGGACTGGATTCCTCATTCCAGTGGAGCGGCTTATGGTGTTGGTCGTATGTTTGGATGTCTGGGCATTGTGGGCAAAACATGTAGCTCAGAAACACAATGTTAATGCTCATCAGTGGAGTCAAAAGTACACACATTTGTTACTTAAGTATAATTATTGATACTGCAATTGTTGATAAGTACAATTATTGATACTGTTTAAAAACACAAAAGTTGAAGTAACAACTTGACCTCTTTACTCTAGTAAAAGTGAAAAGGTATGTGCTCAGAAAAAAACACTTAAAGTATAAAAGTATACCCTTAGCAAAAAGTAGTATACTTGAAGTAAATTCTCTTAAGAATAATTAAGTATAAGTATAAGTTTAGAAAGTATACCGAACAATGTACTTTTAGTGTACTTAAAGTATTATTTAAGTAATACTTCTTCAAACTAAATTGGGACATTTTTAAGTTTACTAAAGTATACTTAAAGTATACTTTAGTAAGCAATAAAGTAAACAATAGTATAGTCAAGTACACTTGACTATACTATTGTTAAGTATATGAAATATAGTTTAGAATAAGTTAATTCTAAGTACACTGCCTGATTTTAAGTGTGAAATTAGTGCACTTTTAGTATATTTGAATAAACTACTTTTTGGCAAGGGTAAAGTAACCTTAAAAAAAACAAAAAACAAACAAAAAAAAAACAGCCAGATGCCACTATATTAATTAAAAGCTTAATGAGGGAGGTCTTGTTGGTCTCCATCTCCCGATATGTTCTCG
>NW_015151081.1:0-14686 GCF_000732505.1 Cyprinodon variegatus | reverse complement strand
TACACTTTTTAGGTATCTATACTGGAGAGATCTGTACGCCTCCAAGACGTACAGGGAAGATTGTGGCTGATCCCTCGCACCACAGCCATAAACAATTTCAGTCACTTCCCTCTGGCAGGAGGCTGCTGTCCATCAAGACCAAAAACCTGACTCCACAAGAAGTTTCTTCCCATCCGCTAGGAGCCTTATCAACAAGACCCAGAGACCCCGGTGACACTGACACTGCCTCTCTCCCTCCCCCATTCAGGACCTACAAGCTACACCAACATAGCATCTCCAGACCTTCTGCGTTACATTAACACACAGTCTACTGTGTATATAGTATATAGCTATATACTATATATTGTATATAGTATATTGTATGTTTTATTGTATATAGCTATAGATTCTGTATATATATATATATATATATATATAATTTGTCTGCACCATCAACACGAAGTCAAATTCCTTCTAATTGCAAACCTACTTGGCAATAAACTTGATTCTGATTTTGATTATTGTTGCCTACATAAAATTAAGACCCCAAATTCAGTCAATAAGTAACAAATTTTAAAGTAAAGACACCCCTATTATGTAAGTAACTCAAAACACTGACAAAGATTTCCTGGGCCTCTAAATTAGCTGTTTCTAATTCCCCATTTTCCAGTCAATTTTCATGTTAGTTTTACTCATTGCTACATTTGAGGTCTGCTTCATAATTCCTCACAAAATGTGTCATAGGGCAGAGGTCTTTAACCCTGGTCCTTAGGGCCCGCTGTCCTGCAGGTTTTAGATGTGTCTCTGCTTCAGCAAACCTGTATCAAGGATACATTCTTCCTCAGAAACCTCCAAGAGCTGTGGAGGTCTATTAATCACCCATTTATTGAATTTTGTTGTGTAGTGGTATAGTAGTAGACAGCTAAAGCATCCTGGACAGTGGGCCCTGGGGACCAGGGTTGAAGACCTCTGCCATAGGGGGGTGGCCAGGGACACTCATTTGGTTCTACCAGGTGATTTTTTTCCCCCCCTCATTGGGCGACAGTGGGGTCAGGTGCAGGAGTTTGCCCTGCAATTGGAGGGTTGTTGGTTTGAGCCCCGGTGTTATCATTGTCGATGTGTTCTTGGGCAAGACACCTGCATGCCTATTGATGGTGGTTGGAGGGCACCTGTACAACAGCCTCACTTCTGTCAGTGAGGCCCAGGGCAGCAGTGGCCACAATGTAGTTTGCCATCAGTATGCGTATGAATGACTGAAGTAAAGCGCTTTGGTCAAGTCTTCTGACTTGAAAAAGCGCTATTAAAGTACTGGCCATTTACCATTTTGACATTTCGCCAAATTCAAAGCAAGTAGTTCCACTCTAAAATAGAGGATGGCAGAAGATATACTTGTAAGACATTTTAGTTGCAAGTATTTTAACCATAAACTAACAACAAAAATGCAGTAATGAATTACTAGCATCAATGCACAACAATTAAGATAGATGGTACAGATGTTGTGCTTGTCCATGGTCCTGCTGATACAGTGTGAGACCTGGTAGGGTCATATAACCATGATATGAATATTGAACATTGGTTAAAAGGATCAAAATTACTTTCCAGACTAAACTCTACTCTCAGAGGAGTATAAAAGATCATCCGGTGACCCCTATAGGCTGAGCCTGCTATAAAGCCTGCTCATCCTATCACTGAAAAAAGTAATGTAACCACTTTTGGCATTCACTTAATCATATTTAGTTACTTTAACACAATTGTTTTATGTCCTACCCTGCTAACATGAAACAATTGTGTTAAAGTAACTAAATATGATTAAGTAAATGCCATTTTTCAATTTTCTTTGCCTGTGGATACAGTGAAGAGAACATTGGGAAAGAAGAACCCTCTGAATGCTTATCCCTGCAGCAGTATTATTATCACATTCTTTAAACTCTATTCAAAGTTAAGTAAAGCTTGTAGCCTGCATTCAAGAACCAGATGGTTCAAATGGGCCATATAATTGAGGAACAGTGTGGACAACCCTAAGCATCCTCTTTCAGAGAGTGTCATACAACAACCAGAGTGTCTACAGACAGAGGCTTCTGCAGGTCAGTTTAAACCAGCGGAACCTGAAAAGCTATCAACATCCACAAAACCCCCCCCCCCAAAAAACTATAATATAAATTTCAATAGCATTTAATTGTCCTTTAGGATAGAAAAGACATATTCTTTATTAAATTGAGTTGTATTGGACTGGAGTAACAGCACTGAAGCTCTTCACAGGAAAGGTCAAAGCAGAGAATAGTATATGATTTGTACTTAAATATTTTTTTATCAGGTCTGATGACCCCAAAGCACTTTAGAAGTATTTAAATGCTATTTACCATCATAACATACAATCTACAGAAGGCATGTTGGGTGAGGTGTCTTGCTCAATGATGCAACAAATATGTCAGGTGGAGCAGGAGCTCAAACCAGCAACCCACCAGTCACAGAACAAACATTAATCTCCTGAGCCCCCATCACTCTGCTAAAGAGGCTAACATCCATTGATGTTCATGGGGAGCTGCTGAAGACTTTCTTTTTTTTCTGTGTTGGCGTCAGCGGCCTTCTTTGATACTGTTTATTGGAGCAGCAGCTTATCTACAGCTGAGAGGAAGCCAGTAAATAGGCTTATCACGGTGGTTAGCTCTGTTCTTGGATGCCCTTTCAACCCAATGCAGGTGGTGGAAGACAGAAGGACTCTGTTCACTGTTAGTACATGTCTTCCAGCCTGTGCATGAAGATGTATACATATGACATAGTGCTGCACCCTATGTGCACTAAGGTGTATGACTGCAGATCTTTCTTCCCAGCTTCTTTTTCGACTCTATAACTCTTACCACAGAAGTTGTTTGGCTCTGTGCTTGATTGCAGAGTTTTTGATTTTCTTGTAAAAACTCTGTTTCTGCTTTTCATGTGCAGTTTTTAAAATGGCATTTTATAAGTGCACCAAATGTTCTTCCTCAGCTACACATTAAATTTGATCTGACAATACTGCTTCTGGTAACTGTACAGTATATTTTCTTCTGTTGTCAACACATTTCTTACTTGTTGCCAAAAGTAACTGAATTTCCCTTAATTGGGATGACCAGGGCTTATTATTTTCCAATCTGCTTGTAAGATCAGCCTTTGTGTGTTCTTTCTTGAGCTTGAAAATATTTTTCCAAAGCTCAAGTTATCCTTTCCAAACATAATGGATCTGGTTTTGGAAGAGTTGAAGGATGAAGAAGATTATTGCGAATGGGCTAAAGCACACCATTGCTAAAATTTTATTTCAATTCAGTTTATTTATATAGTGCCAAATTACAACACATGTCATCTCAAGGCACTTTACAGTTCAACCAGATCATACAGTCAAATTGTTTTAAAGTTTTCTATCTCAGGAAAACCAGTTGATTCAATTGACTCATTGACTCGATTTGAAGTATAGAGCTCCTATGTAGCATACTAGACTTGCACAGTATGTATAAAAAGTTTCAACAAAAACCTTTAAAGGCCATTACCATTATTCAGATACCTAAACCTGGGCATGTTTTTATTTTTATTTTAGAACTATATGTAGGTTCGTAAGTAATGAAGCAATAAACTTGATTCTCTTTTTCCTTCTGTAATCCACTTGATGGCAAGAAAAAAAAACTGACAAAAAGGATCCTCTCCATTAGGTTCAACCATTTATGTCAAAATATAAACAATACAGGTATGAAATATCCATAAAAAACTAATAATATTAGAAGAAGATTAGGAGAAATGTAAATGTAGGTCAAAAATCCACTCCAAACCTGATTAACACATAAGCAGAAGCCACACCCCTAAACATCTAGAAACTAATGTGCAACAAAATGCACACATTTGCTAAAGAACCTCAGTACTATTAGAAATATTGAATATCCTTACATATGAGAAACTTTTAGTTTCAGGTAGATATTGTAACTTACCTATAATCCCTTTTATCTTAACTTAAAGTGAATTTAGGCTCCTACACTAGACACAAAGTAGATTTGCTCCAAAAATAACTTTCTTATTCTTCAAAAGCATTATGGGAAGTTTCCATTACACAAATTGCATGAAAAATGACAATTTGCTGAAAGTTGGAGAAACAGAAACATAAAATAAAACATTATGCTGCTGTGCTGGCTTTACAAAAAGCAATCCAAGTTTGTGTGACAGGCAAATCCTTTCTCTAAGAAAAATAAATGATCTAACTTTTAAAATTTAGATCTTTAGATCTTTTAAATACAAAATAAAATTTTCATGATAGTATTTTCCGTCTATAGCCGATCTTCCCAACAGATTATTCATGTGTAAACAATAATAAAGAATTTTTCACTATATAAACAATTTGAAGAACATGTCTGTGTTTCGACTTCTAGTCAATCTCTGCTCCCCCCTCTTGGCTGCAGTGTTAAAGAACCCCCTGCTGAATTTAAGAGGATGCAATTGGTGGATTGACTTAGGAAACGAATAGTGATGCTTCTGGTGTACCACTAGATGGATGCATTGAGCTTATATACTGGTACCAAGGATATAATAACAGACGCCTATCTTGCTCTGACATACTGTAGGTTATCTGCAAACTCTCTGGTAATAATAATTAATCATTTGTGACATCAATGAACTATCTGTCCTGCTATATGCATTTTCTGATTATTGCCTTCTCTTTGGGATTTCTGGTGCACTTTAAATGCAGTGGGCTCCAGTGAATTAACATAGGATAGAAAGAGCCACTGATCCAATTGTCACATACAAATGTATTTTAAAAGAGTCTTTAGGCAAAAAAAAAAAAAAATGTAAAAATTTCCTAAAATATAATAATCATAGTTCCTACTGTATATCTTAGCAAATTGCATATTAACTCTTAAACTCTTGTCCACTAGAGGAGGATAAAGACCACTGTATATAACCATTGAGCCATGACGTAATGTAAGAGACCCACCTGAGGGGACAGATATCACTAATCATCTCTCCCTGCTCCAGTAATTTATTTTAGATCACTTTAATTTCTGGCACCTTCAAGTTCTAACGTTTTAATTAGTTTCAGTTTAATAAGCAAACATCGTTCTGACTGTACACCTGGTCCACACAAGCAAAAAAAAATAAAAAATCTGATAGACATTGGGTAAATGACTTTTTCCTGCATTCCACTTTTTAAGATCATTATCAAACAATTGTCAACATTCTCTTTTACAGTGCATTGCATTTATGAATCTTAAGTGTCTTGTATTGAAAAGAACAGAGGCAATATTACAATTCAGGGCTCTGCGCAACTCCACACTTTTGCAGACAATCTGCAGGAAATCTTTAAAATTTGCTTCAGGAAAAAAAAAAAGACAAGGTGAAATGGTGAGAGCTATTTATTTTTCTTTCAATCAACATATACAGTTTTACTCTCAGTGGCTCATAAATCTGCTGCTGTAT
Source organism: Cyprinodon variegatus (assembly GCF_000732505.1). Classification (NCBI taxonomy): domain Eukaryota; kingdom Metazoa; phylum Chordata; class Actinopteri; order Cyprinodontiformes; family Cyprinodontidae; genus Cyprinodon; species Cyprinodon variegatus. Next base: position 9,274 of record NW_015151081.1, on the reverse strand, counting down.
GTAAACTCCATCTGAGCTCTGCGCTGCTTCTTGGCATGCAGCACAAAGATCTGGAGCTGTTTTCTCTCATGAGCAGAGCTGTGAATGCAGGGAATGTTAATGAACCTTGATGAGGTGCGTCATCCTGAAACCGTTCCGATGATGTCATGCTCCACTTCCACCATTCTGTATCCTCTGAGCGGGTCCTTGTAACCCAGTTTTCATAAAGTCCCCCTCAGAGGCTGTGGCATTAGTATTTATGGATGTAGACATTATTTATTATGTGACACAGTGACAATATGGTGAGACTTTAAAAGCAGAATGAAGTTGATTCAGGGGGGTGAAAAAACACTCCTCCCATTTCTGCTAATGTGCTCGGTCCTTTTCATGTGAAACAAGGTGTGTCGCACACACACACACACACAGGCGCAGCCCACTATCTAATGAATATAGATGAAAAAGAAAATCTACTGATGTTCCAAATATAGAACACTGTAAGTGGCTTATCAAAAATATTAAAAGCACTAGCTTTTATCAAACTCTAGCTTTTATTAAACTCTATTTAGCAATCTAAGCTATGAAACATATTTAAGCCATTCCCTGTAGACATACTTTTTTGGAAAATTTCTTTACTTAATGTAAAAAAACAAAACAAAAAACAGAAAGTTATATTGCTCCTTGAAAACGGATTTGATGCATTGATTCTTATTACTCCCATTACTCCACTGCACCTGTAGATGCTAATGGAATTCAGTTGGACTTTGCATTACAGATTAAAATGAGGTAGTTCATATATATTATATGCATCCTCCTGAGTCAACATTCTGTAAAACCGTCTTTACACCATTATATCTTCTGAAGCATGTCTATCATTTCTGTACGTTTAGAGAAATTGTTGCTCATTCCTATTTGAAAAATAACTCGCTGAGGCAGATTGGATGGAGACGGTCTGCTTACATCAATTTTTAATTCCTGTCAAAGATTCCTAATTCGATTTCATTTGGCCCTTCTAACAAATGAAAATGCTTTAATTGCAGCCTGCTGAAATGTGGACGACAAAACCTTCGATATTTTACCCCTGCTGTAAGGTATTCTAGCAGGCTAGCCCTCTTTTTTTAGCCTTATTCACCTTCAAATTCACTCTGACCACCTTTCCTGTCCTTGCAGCAGAGAGGCATCCTCTCAGCATGATTACCACCATGTTTCACTGCGGGGCTGATCTATTCAGTATGGTGAGCAGAATTAGTTTCCTGCCACATATAGAATTAAATCTGGGGCAAAAAGCTTAACCTTCACCTTCGTACATGTTTGTTGCATCTCCCAAAACAACCTGTGGCAAAGCATGACTTTCTTTTTATTTATTAATTTTCATGCTATTTTTCTTGCCACTGATCCAGATGAGTTTTGTTGATTTCCAATCTTGCAGTCCAGCCTTACTTGTCAGATTTCTGCATATCCACCAGAGTTGCCATGAGCATTTTGGCTAGTTTTCCAGTCATCTTGCAGTTTTGTCATATGCACACTTTTATATTATGGATTGAACTGTACTTTGTAAATGCTTTTCTTCTGCAGTGTTTTTTATGATACTTTAGTTCATTAATGTTATCCCACATACCCCTGTGCATTCCCAGTTCAGCTGTATTTTAACTGAGAATACATTTAAATTCAACTCTGCTGATTTTGTGGACTATTGAGGGGAATTTGTTGCACTAAGTTGCATTGAGTAGTATTATACTGATTGATTGATTGACTTTATTGATCTCCCAGTGGAGAAATGTACTTGTTACATAGGCTCCAATAGTCAAAGGAGAAGAATGTGCCAAAGGAAGAAAAAGGTCAATGGGATATATACAATACATACAGTGCGTCCATATATGACAGCTTTTTTTTTTGTATAGTAGGATCATTATACAGGGTTATTGCACAGGGTGTTTACATGGCTGTTTATATAGATGGATATCTATATTTATATATATAGTTACAGTAAAAGAGATCCAGCTTAGTTTGAATCCCAGCCTTCGGTCTTTCTGCAAGTTTGCTAGTTCTTCCTATGCCTAACTCCTTCTTCCTCCTATATTCCCTTTCTGTCAGTTACTTACAGTAGTCTGAATGGCAGGTTGGTATAAATTGTGTGTGTGTTTGTGTGTGTGTGTGAGTGCATTGTTGTCCTGTTTGTTTGACTTTGTACTGGCTAAATGGTCTGGCAACCTGTACAGGCTGTACCCTACCCAATGAACGATGCAGCTAGGCACCAAGCGAAGAAAATGTAAGAGTAAGAAAGAGTAAATTCTAATGTCAAACATTAGTATTCTGGGATGATTTTTAATCATTCTGAAAACCATGTATCAGTAAAGTATTGTTGCCTTGCAGGCCAGTAGATCCTGTGTTTGAATACTGGACTGAGCTTTTTCGGTATCGAGTTTCATACTCTCCCTTTGTGTTTGTGGGTTCACCTCAGGTACTCCGATTTACTCCCTGAGTCCAAAAATATTACAATTATTTTAATTCAGTTCAACTTCTCAAGACACTTTACAGAGAGAATTCAACCAGAACAGCTTATTGCATCAAGTCACTGCCTTTGCAGGATACACTTCTTGTGAATGGCGACAGCTCATTTGCTTCCATTTTTGTTGCTGAATCTCAAATCCCTCACACTGACCATGGATGCAGCAACAGAAGAGAGGAAAGCTCCCTTTTTAACAGGAAGAGACCTCCAGCAGAACCGGGCTCACTGTGTACGACCATCTGCTGAGGCCGGCTGGGGGTTCAATTTTCGAATTTCTATTAAGTATGTCTGTGTGTGCATTGTTGGGTGTCCTGTGTGTTTCTATGTTGCCCTGTGATTGATAGGCATCATGCCCATATTATCCCCCCACCTCTTGCCAACTGATATCTGAAGATAGACACCAACCCTGCAAGAGAAGCAGATATAGACAGTTGTACCACATGGATTCTTCTTTACCCTTATGTACACACTTGTGTTGCTCTTTCAGATAAAATTAAGAAATATCTAATGAAGTTGCAGCAGTATAGGCTACAGGCTAGTATTCAGTCTAAGGAAATACTTTATAAAGCTTTCTGGGAAAATGAGAAAAAGATCAAAATTCAAACCAAGCACCAATGCTGTTCACTATGACTCGGTAAGCAAGGAAAACATGACAATTTCATTATTCAGACTGATTCAGAGGATCCCTTGTTTCGTGACGGCTTTGCATCTAAGGAATGTGTTTTGAGTGTCGCTTGCATTCCTATCGTCAAATACGATTATATGAAAATTACTAGAGAAGTTGAGCAAAAGATGAAAAAAAACCCTACATGTAAACCTAATTCTGTAAATTGACAAGATATTGGTTGCCTCAAGCAATGCTCTGTTGCCGCTAAGTTGGAAAACAACATTCAGACAAACTTCTCCAGATTAGACACCATGTTTATATGTGAAAAAGACCTAAAGTAGTATCCTGCTGGCTGTCAGCTTTTAGTAACTTAATCAAAATGCGTGTAAAAGATAAGATAACCTTTAGTTCATCACCAGGTTGATTTTTACACTTCAGCCGTTCCAAATAGAAATGTATCGCACCTTAAGCCTAACAAGTCCATTAGTTTCACACTGTTTGCAGAGTTATTTACAGATTAAAGGTGAATCACTGTATTGCATCTTCTATTTGTTGGTGAATCACATCCAGAAGAACAGAATGTCAATCTCTCTAATGAGTAATCTCTGCCTCTTCATGCGTCACTCCAATGTGAATTTATGGACCTGTTGCCGGTTCCTGTGTCTTGATCCCTGCTGACCTTCAATACACACACATACAGGAATGTCTGCTGATAACTTATCAGCCTGGGTCAATAACCCGCCCGACTACTGTCTGTGTGCTAGGAGAAGGCCGACTCCATCTTTATTGTCTCTAGTCTGGCTTTGCATCTAATCACCTTGAGATAAATTCTAAAAAAAAAAAAAAAAAAAAAAAAAAAAAACAGAGGCTGTACATATAAATGTGTTAAGTATTTTCTTTTTTGGTCCATAATATTAGCCAAAACTTATTTTGAATGTATGCAGTTTGGAGCTTTACAGTCTTAGTACAGCACATTTCTTCATGTTCTGTCAGGTTTGTGTTGCAGAAGCGCCCAAGATTATTTGCCCAGGTCTGATAGCCAAACCCTGTGCCAGCTCTGCTCAGACCAAAGAGGAACAACGAAAAGGAGCACTAAGATAAACAGCTAGTGGTGGGGGTCAGTCATGGAAGTGGGACTAACTTGGACATGAGTAAATCTTATTGGCTAAAAATCACAGAGACACCCTACTCTTCTTTATCTTTGTGTAAATTTGTGTTCTTCTACAGGGAAAAGCTCATGGTTCAAAAATGATGTCCGCACAACCACTCTCAGTTCATGGTTTTACTATAAAGTTATTTATTTTAATACTTTAGATACCATTTTTTTTATAATAAAAAAGGGAATTTGTTTTTTGTGGCCTTTAGTTTAATATCAGATTTTAGAGAGCTTAATAAAATTGATATCCATGGCAGAGCAGCTGCTGCCCAGCGTTCCATACTAACGTTCATGCAATGGAGGAAAACATGCTCCCGCTTCCCTCCATAGCAGACGAGATGAGGTTTCCTGGTTGATCTAGCCTTTCTTTCTGGCAACCTTCTATCTGTGTAAGATTGTCCCATTTTGCTCCAGCTTGACCGAACCCTAGTGATAAAAGGAAAGTAAAAAAGACATGGTATGACTGGCCTGCACATAACCCATAACTCAATATGAAATCATATCTTTGGGATAATTGAGAGCAGAAGCTGAAGGCCAAGCCAACATCATTGTTTGACCTTACATTGTTTGACCATGCATCTGGAAGAGTGGCCAGAAACCTTGTGGAAAGCCTTCTCAGAGCAACTGAAATCACACCGGCTGCTAATAGTTGGCCAAGGTCATTTTAAACCCTTTGGATAAAGGATGGGATGTCACTCGATTAAAGTTCTGGTAAATGCAAAGAAAGAAAATCTATTTGAGTTATAATGTTTAACACTATGCAATGCACATACCTTTGTTTATTAAGTTGTTTATGTAGGACCAGAACATCTACTCAGTTCTCTCAGGTCCTGATCAGGAAAATATAAAGGTGAGCCCTTCCTATTTTGTTCAGAAACTTTTAATTCACAGTTAATTTTTGCTTTTTTTTGTTTATAATGATTTTAAAATTTAAGTTTTATCATTAAACCATTAATTAACTGAAAATGGGAAATTTAGTTCTTGCTCTTAATGCATTAGCAACCATGATGAAGTTCAACTAAATTTCACGTAAAACAACTATAGCGCACATGTTTCTTATGCTTGCTCTAGGAAGCATTTAGACACATTCCAAAGGCACTGTCAACATCCAGCACATGTTTCAACATGTTCCAGTATTTCCTGCTGTATTTCAATCCTCCTGCCTTTTGGTATATGGGTGAAAGGTAAAAATCTTTGCCCGAAGGTTCCAGCTTTATCCTGCTTTAAATCCATTTCTGGCTGCAGAGTGCACTGTGTTGTAAACGGCAGCGTCACACGTAGTTACACTCCAGACAAGGAAGCAGGCTCGCAGATTACAGTCTTCATACGTCAGATCATGGCAGAGATGCAAGATTGGGTCCCTTGCTCAAACTATACAGATCAGAATATTTCTAACAACCTTTCTTCTTGAATTAGCAATGTATATATATTTATTTTTCATTACATCCACATCAGATTTTAGAATACTAACTTCTCACCCACAAAAAACTGCAGAACTAAGAATAAAGTAAAACTTTTTCTTTTCTTTTTTTTTTTTTTACATTTCTGTCATGGTTAGATTCCAACACATCTGTAGTCTCTGTTTGGGCCTCTTACAGTAACCTATAAACTCGCTAGGCGTAATTTAATCTGTGAAGAAAATTAAATATGGGTGAATGACAACCGCCTTAACAAATGAATATTTCTGCACACAAAGTCAAAACATAGATGCAGAGCTTGCATTGTAGTAGCCATGTAATCCTGGGGGTGGGCTGTGAAAGATTTATGTAATTACTTTAGGCAAAGACGAACAAATATGTCTTTATAACCTTATGTTTCGCAATGCTCAAAATCATTACCATATAATTATCTACGCTTGATGTTTTGAAGAAGAAACAACTTAAGTATATATACATATGTATCCCTTATCATTTATGTACTCCACAAGTTGCAGCTATGTAATACTAAAATAAATATAGTTGTCAGTCTAATTCTCATTTGATATATAAATAGCAGGAACCCTCCAAAAAACTGGCACAAACATAGTTAATACACAAGGCTGGAACACAGCCTTTTTACACTACAGGTTATCTTTGGACATAGGTTTTATGTCTTGTAAACCCATTCTGTATTAATTTGGGTCATTATCCTGGTTGTAGATCTAATGATCGCTTAATTTCATTTTCAGCTCACTTTGTCTTTAAAGAATTTGTTCATATGTAATTGGCATTGTGCACAAGGGTCACTGGAAGTCCACAATAAAGTCCACAGCATGGAAGATCCTCCAATGTACTAAACAGTGGCAACAAGGTGGATTTATAGATATCCATTCCTGAAAGGCAGGTAAGACGATTCTGTGGTGGAAGATATGTCAAACGGCTGTCTGTATATTTTTGAATCGTGCATATGTGTCAATGCACCCTCCTTCGTTAAAGTTCTCTATGCTGCTGTGGTACCCAGTAAATCGCCTCTTCTTCAACTAGCCGCATTTAGCTATTAGATACAGCTAGGCAACCAACAGGGAACACAGACCTTTGTTGTAAACGTATTACTTTATGAATTTTTTACTGCATGTTTCATAATTTCAAAGAAGACAGTACTTACTACAAAATCAAACACAATTCACCTGTCCAGCAAAGAATCTGTTTTCATATCCTTCTGTTCCTTCAGGGAACACCATCTCTGAAAAGGATCTCCTAAACACAGACTTAGCCGGCTCTGTTCTATTCTACTTTCTCCCCTCTTTTCAACTACGGTACATCGAAAAAAGGCTTTATTTTCCGGTTAAATTTGCCAGAAGTCTTTTTAGCCAAAAGAGTGAAATAGCTTAATAAAAAAAGAAAAAAAAAGCAGCAAACAAGCGTAGGAGTACTTCTTCGTGCTTCGACGTAATGACGGATTGCTAGTCAAACAGTGTATGAGTAACACTTGGAGCACATGTAAAAAGATACTGGGGGCACATACTCAAAATGTTTGATCGAAAAAGAAGTAGCCAATCCACTTTCGACAGTAGACAAAGTAGATTGGCTAATGTTTTGTAGGCCCCACTACGGCCGCACATATGGTTTTAGGGGAACCATTAGTGCAAGAATTCCAGCCATTAATTAAGTCACTTCAGATGGACATTGGAAGACAATTTATGAGAAAAAACATCTTTTATACCTTTAATTTTTAAACAATCTTCACCAAAAGTGTTTGTTACAACAAACACATTTTCTCTGTAATATTTCTTGCAGTCTAAATCCCTGCAGGTGTTTGGACTTAAGGCTGGTTTATGCTCCGAAACCAGGTTGTCTGTGTGTGTGTGTGTGCGTCGCAGTTAACGCAGATATTCCCCCCACCCCTTCCGTAGACACTCTGGTGCACCTCTCTGAAATTATAGGTGACCGCAGACAGTGCTGCAGATAGGAGGCCTCTGATTGGTCAAATCTACATCCACTCTACACTATGCGTAGTTCCTGTTTGGTACCTTACTGGCTTGTTTTATTTTTATGACCACCATTGTGGAAAACGACTCAGGAAGATGGACGAACTAGAAGAGTGAGGTGCGTGAGAATTCTGGGACCCTTTTTCCACCTGGATCCCCGCTCTTGTTCACCCCTCTGTTGTCGCACAAACTTGCCCCTTGCTTTTTTTTCAATTCCTCACCGCCTCAGCTGTATATAGACCCACAGCTAGATCATGATTGTCCCTTTTGTGTTGTAGCTTGGAATAACATAGCATAGACCACGCCTCAAAATCTACACCACACAGTGAGACAGCTGGTCAGAACCCTCTCTATGGTGCTTCTGTAGAAGGTTGTGAGGATGGGCGGGACAGGTGGGCTCTCCTCATCCTCCACAGGAAGTACCTGAACTTCCGTGCCCTTTTGACCAGTGAGGAGGTGTTCATAGTCCAGGTGAGGTTGTCTGTGATGTGCACCCCCAGGAATTTGGTGCTGCTGACCATCTCTACAGCTGAGCTGTTGATGAGCAGTGGAGCGTGGTTAGGCCTTCGTCTTCTCCACGTTCAGGATCAGGCTGTTATCTCTGCACCAACCCACCAGCTGCTCCAACTCCTTTCTGTAGTCCTGGTCGTTGTTGTCTCTGATGCCCACCACCATGCTGTCATCTGCAAACTTCACGATGTAAATGGTGGTGAACCTGGGGACGTAGTCGTGTGTCATTAGGGTGAACAGCATGGGGCTCTGGATGGAGCCCGAATGGGAGCCTGTGCTCAAGGTGATGAAATCAGGGCTGTTCTGTCTGACCCGGACGGACTGAGGTCTGTTTGTGAGGAAGTCTAGCAGCCTGCAGACGTTTACAATTATGAGGGTAAACATGTATGCTAGTAGGTGTTTATGGCTATGGATGTAGGGTAGAAGGAGCTTTTTCCCTTAAATGCCTTCAAAAACATAAACACCAGGTAGAAAGTGTATTGTTTAGGGGCCAAATAGTAAAGTTTGCAGCTTTTAGTGATTACTCTGATAATTTCTACTGAGAGTGGTTGCAAGCTAAACTTGGATCTCTGTAAAGGCTCATTTTATTGTAGTTGAACTTGTTTTTATATTTTTGCTAATATCAATTGCTTTTAAAACAGATATTGGAAAGTTTAGGCAAACATCTTGCAGCAATTTCTTAACAGTTTGGTCTTGCTTTAATGACAGTAGAATAGTTATGTCTTTCCCATTTTGAAGAGTAGAGGGGAAAAACGTCAGGAACTGCAGTAGAAATTTCAACTGTGTTATGTCATACTAAAAGTTATAGACTTTGATTAAAACAGCAATGATATAAAATTAAATGTTTGGTAATTTTGTTTAAACCAATTGCTCCTGCCCCGCAGATGAACAAAGATTGAGATTATACAACTGCAGGGTTGCATGGGGTTGCTGAAAAGATAAGTAATTGAGTAAAGTAAAATGTCCTTTATTTAGCTCCTTTTAAGACACAGTCCTGAATATTTGCTCTGACTTCTTGCATTCACTTTGGCAATGCCAACACAACTGACACTCTTTGACACCCCTTTTCAATGATGCCATTCAAAGACAGATTTTCAGGTAATTACCAGT